>NC_080782.1:211439190-211739190 GCF_028018385.1 Neofelis nebulosa
CCATTTTTGCCCAGCAAATTTCCATAATACTCAATAAAATACGACATCTGAGAGTTAAAGGACAAAGATTTATGTATAATTTCTGACAATTTGAAGCATCCTACTGAAACACTAATAAACATGATGTGGATTATTGATTATTTACGTAGGTACCATGTATTACAAAAGTGAGTGTATTTAACTCTAAAGTTCTAGTTTAATGTATGTAGAATAGTCTAATCTGTAGTCTTTAATGAAGTTATATGAGCAAAACACAGTCCCCAGTGCCCTATAAAAGAGGACCAAAAGCCGTTATAAATAAAATAATGTAGCTGTTTTCCATGTGTTTAACTAAAAAATATTTAGGAAAATGTCATCTAGCAATATTCTGTATACTCAATTTTATCCACTTAAAATTTTTATTCCTAACATTGTGAAAAATTTAATCACAAACATACCCAAACACATATACACGCATGCGCCTCTCTGATAGTCCCAACTGTATTTTATTTTATTAATTAATGAATTAATTTTATTGTGGTGTAGTTGACATATTAGTTTCCAATGGTGAGTTTTTACACGTCTGTTTTTCTTTGGTGTTTCATACAGCAGCTACCTCAATTTCAAGACTACCCTGTGATTTAGGTTGAGCATTCAGTATGGGGGAATGCCCCTTCCCCCCAGAACTCACTCTTTTTTGCTTTGTTGGCTAAACAGTGCTTAATAGACTGTGCGTGTGCGTGTGAGTGTGTGTGTGTCTGAGTGTCAATGTTTATTTATTTATTTTGAGAGAGAAAGACCACAAGGAGGGGAGGGGAGGAGAGAGAAGGAGACAGAGAATCAGAAGCAGGCTCCGTGCTGTCAGCACAGAGCCTGACTCCGGGCTCAAACCCACAAACAGTGAGATCATGACCTGAGCTAAAATCAAGAGTCAGTCGCTGAACTGGGCGCCCAGGAGCCCCCAGACTGTTTCTTTCTAACCTAACCTGAAGCTTCTGATTCAGTAAAATGGATGATACAAAACTGAGCGTACTCTTTCACGTAGAGCCACACATTAAAAGTACTTCAAAAATTTCCCTGTTTAACTGTAAGCCTGAATTTTAATTTTTTAACCTAAAATCCTTTATTTTGTTCATGCATAGCATTTTAATTTATTCTAATGGATACCTACCTTTCTTTTGCTCCTCTGCAAGCAAAGTAGGTTTTTTTGAAGCCTGAGTATTCTTATATCTCATATATTCTTCTGAAGGGATGGCATTTTGAACTGTAAACTGTTATGCTTATATTATGTTATTAAGTGAAATTTTAAAAATTGTCTTGTGAACTTCCAAATTTTTCTATAGGTTTCATTTTAGTTTGCATGGTGTAATAAGTAAAATGTTTCCTAAAATCAGAGCTAAAGGGAAGTCAAGCTGGAATTATAATGCATATTATAAAAGACAACTTGAATTGGATACAGTACTGGCACAAAGCAGTAAAATAACTGAATATTAATTCCATCCAAAAACATTTATAAATATTTGGTACTTGTAAAAATGTAGCTGACAATGTTCTAGCCCTTAAAAAGCTCATGATCTATATAGAAATGTGGGAATGTAAATGATTAACAAAAAGATTGGTAATATTGGCATGAGTCCAATAACGTAAAATCGAATAGATACAGGGCCAAGGAAATGAGACAGATTTTAGTATCAGCTTTGAAAAAACATCACAGAAGAAAAAGCATTATGGGGAGCCGGGGTGGCTCAGTTGGTTAAGAGTCCAACTCTTGAATTTGGCTCAGGTCATGATCTCACAGTTAGTGAGTTCGAGCCCTACAACAGGCTCTTGTAGATTGCCTGCTTGAGATTCTCTCTCTCTCTCTCCCTCTCTCTCTGCCCCTCCCCTGCTTGTGCACTCTCTCTCTCTCTCTCGAAATAAATAAATGTTAAAAAAATTACAAAAAAGAAAAAGTATATGAGTTAGAACATGAAGGGTACACAGAATTTTAATAGATGAAGGAGTAGAAGAATACCATGTTAACCACGAAAATTACATGATCCAAAGATGATGTCCAATATAAATGGCAAATAACGTCAAATATGCTAGCTAATTACATATTTTTGATATTTTAAATGTGATAGGTAATTTGACTTGCTTTCTTTTTTTTCTTCTCTTGTAGTTATTTTCATAGAGGAAAGCCATTTGAGAGATTGTGCGATTGAACTGAAGTTTTTGTAGGTATTCCTAGTTGCAGTGTGAAGGATGGATGGAAAGGAAAAGAGGTTAGTGGAAAGAGAACAATTAGAGTGCTATTATTATTATAAATGACAGAAATCATGAGGCTATCTTTTGAACTAATTAAAAATTATGTGCTTAGTAATAGAATTACATTTGTATCATTGCTATTCAGAATAGACAGACAAAATAATATGTCTATAAGTCATAGACTATGTGAAATTCATTAAAAAATATCAAGAGTGATTTTAGCTAGTCTCAGAGACCTTATTTTCACTTATTATATTCAGAGTCGTTTTGGTTGCAAGTGACAGAAATATAAATCTAAATAAGAGGCAAATAAGAAATGTATTGGTTCATAAACATCAACTGCAGGAAGAACTGGGATGAGGTTAGCCTTAGAAATGGCTGGAATCAGGAACTTGAATCCCCTCAAGATTTTGTTCCATTTTTCATTTCTGCTTCCTTTTGTGATTGGTTTTATCCTCAAATTGGTTGTTCCACAAGGCTAAAACTATAGCCATGGGGTAGATAGATAGTTTAATGACATCATAGCTTTAAAATAGGTCTGGATTGGGGCGCCTGGGTGGCGCAGTCGGTTAAGCGTCCGACTTCAGCCAGGTCACGATCTCGCGGTCTGTGAGTTCGAGCCCCGCGTCAGGCTCTGGGCTGATGGCTCGGAGCCTGGAGCCTGTTTCCAATTCTGTGTGTCTCCCTCTCTGCCCCTTCCCCGTTCATGCTCTGTCTCTCTGTCCCAAAAATAAATAAAAAACGTTGAAAAAAAAATTTTTAAAAATAAAAAAATAAAAAAAAAATAAAATAGGTCTGGATTTAATTATAAATATAATGGTAACTTCAGGTGGACAAATAATTTTTTTCTCAATATTTGATGATAGATATTTCATATTTTTGTGATTTCTATTTTTGCTCATATGAAATAATCTGCTAGTCTAATTTTCTTCGTTGGAAACTGGGTCATTAATATGTAATTTAAGACTCTTTTGGGTCTTTGTTTTTTTCTTATATGCATATCATTTTGTGTTCGCCTGTGAGTTACATTTTATTTACCTGGCTTAGGTGCATTGTACTTTGGTATGTAAGGATTCTTGTTTTTCATCAGTTCTGAGAAATCTGTAGTCATTGACTTTTATACATTGTCTCACTCATCTTTTTTTAAGGGAAATCATAAGAGATGCAATTTGTACACATGTTCACTGTTCTAGTTTTCACTTCTTTTCTTGTGAATGCTAACTGGAAATTTATTATTTCACTTCTGTGCATTGAAACAGATGTTTATTGTATTTTTTAAGTCACTGGTCTTGGATAATTTTTATGTCATCTAGATTACCATTTTGGCAGAGATACTATTCAAAACATTATGATGTTCAGGTAAATTTTTGATTGAGAAAATAATAGATTTTTTCTTAAGAGGCAAGTAGTTTATTACTTTTAAATGTTTTTTGTTATATGTTGTTGTCCTTCTCTAGAAAATATTAATTAAATATCAATCTAATCAAAACATTCTAAATGTATAAACATTTTGAAACTTCGGAAGTGAGCAGTTGTTCTGGTCTCCCTGTATATGAAATCTTCAATCTTATAATTAGAGAATTTTTAAAAAGTTAACGTGTATTAAGTTTATCACTTTACAATCAATCAAAAAATGTATCTATTATTTACAGTATACTTTAGTTAGTGACATAAAGGATGCAACTGTTTTAATAGTTAATCCTTGTCATTTTCTCAGGAAGCTTATGATTAGGGGAGTTGAGGTGAACAAATATTTACCTACCAGCTCCCCAGCCCCACCCACAAACATATATACACACAAAGATAAATGTGTATGTAATACCTAAAAAATAAAGATAAAATATATTAAGTAATCAATTATTTAATACTTTCTTCTATATTATCTACCATAGACATGTTAACTTATATTTAGAGGATTAAATATTATTATGCCTAAGTTGATTTAAATTTTACAGTCAAATATTTATATTTCCATTGCAAGAAATATTTTTAAATTCATTTAACAAGCGTTTATGACATGGCAGCTTGGTGTAACTTTTTGAGATTGTAATAGAAAGGAAAAGAATAATTAATAACTGCAATTATTTTGTGGAAAGGTAATAAATTAGGATAGTTTTTACCAAAGATACAAAAATACAAATGATTTTATCATATGCAATTACATTATAGAAGTTAATGTGAAGCTAATTAATTTTTCTTTTAATCTTAGATGGTGTCAAATTCTGCTAGAGTTTAGATTAAATACAACCTAAAGCCTCATCCTGAAGGAAGACCTTTAAAAAAGGACAAAAATTTCCTATATAGAGCTTTAGGCTTGTCAGGAAAAGATTTTTAACATTGTAACAAATCAAATAAGGAGTAGAGATTTACTAGTCTCAAGGGACTCACAGTCTTTTCTTAGGTGACTTTTAAAGGTCTTTTTTGAGTGGAAGATGTAAGAAATAAAGTAAAGAACTGATTCATGATTCACACCAATAAAATAGTAGAGTCAGAATACATGCACATATTACAAATGCACAAAAAGCAGCTCAGCTAATTCCTCCAAGGTGAAATTTATATATTTCTTTGCTGAAGAAGTACAGCTAGCAGAGTGATAAATTGCAATGCTCCTGGGAATGCAAATAGAATCCTGGTTCCATATTCTACTGCCAGATCTTTTAAGAGGTATAGGGATTTGGGCAGGCCCCTGAGCATTTTTCTGTGAGTGGATTTCCCTATATGATGCTTTAACATAAATCTCAGAAACAGACAGTGGCATAGTTGGATGTCATGTAGAGATCTCTGTAAGTAACAGCTCACATCCATGCAGAATCTTGAGTTTTTCAGGGTAGGTATGAATGGATATTATCCCTTATACAACCCTCTCACCACACCCTTTATCTCATGCATTCATCCTAAATGACAAGAAGCCACTAGAGCAGCTCAAAGGAGAAATTACATAAACATTTCTGTCTCACATAGCTTTCAGCCTTTGTGTTGAATCACTAACTTTAAAAATGGGGGCAAATATCTTCAAATATTGGGGTTCACACAGTTTTCATACACAAAAAATTAATTTAACCTATTTAATACATTTACATTAACAACAAAAGTAGCATACATAAAATTGTCATCTGCTTGCTTCAAATGAGTAAACATTATAATAAGTATAAGGAAATTAAATAAATCAGCAGGGGTGCCTGGGTAGCTCAGCCGGTTGGACATCCAACTTCAGCTCAGGTCATGGTCTCATGGCTTGTGAGTTTAAGCCCTGTGTCGGGCTCTGTGCTGATAGCACGGAGCCTGGAGCCTGCTTCAGATTCTGTGTCTCCCTCTCTCTTTCACCCTCCCCTCCTTGTGCTCTGTTTCTTTCCCTCTCACAAATAAATAATAAACATTATAAACAATTTTTTAAAAAAGAAATAGATCAGAAATTATCAAAATATTAATGATAGTAATATTTAACTTATTTAAGTACTGTGAAACTTCAAGACATTCTATTTGGTTTATAGGTATTAATATCTACCATATTAGAATTAAAATATATTTTAAAATATTTTTAATGAACTCACTAAAAAATAAGCCCATTATACTGACAAATCTGAAAGTGTAAAAATATAATTTCCCCCAGAATAGTGATGAATGGAATTGTTTTATATTTTTCCTTTTTTTTTTTTTTTTTTTTTTTTGTATGTCTGGCTTGATAGAAGAGATCTAAATTCTTCTTTCTGCCTCTGTATTCAGTCTGTTGAAATATCAAGTTTTGGCTGAAGTATGGGAGGAAAAGTGGCCCTTTACAGAAAGGACAACAGTATTCCAATAGGCTTTTCAGCCAATTATGGATATTCTTTGTTAATACACCCACTGCAATGGGGTGGTATTTTTCCCTGTTAATACATAAAAATTAGACAAGCAGCTTATTTATTTATTTATGTGTTTATTTATTTATTTTGAGAGAGAGAGCATGTAAGCCTGGGAAGGGCTGAGAGAGAGGGAGAGAGAGAATCCCAAGCAGGCTCTGTGCTGTCAGCACAGAGTCCAAAGCAAGCCTCGATCCCATGAACCCTGACATCATGACCTGAGCAGAGATCGTGAGTCTGATACTTAAACAACTACCACTCAGGTGTTTCCCTTTTTATTTTTTGAAGATTAGTTGCAAAGTGCAATATATCATGTCAATAAACTCTTTGTAGTCTGTTTCTTTAAAAACAAGTGTTCAATATGAAGCAAGTTTCAAGCATTTGAAGAGGCAATAGAAAACAGTAATCACTGAGTGACTGAAACACATAAGGAAACCCCATGTTTGTACAAGTTTAGTCTGTGCACACTTTCCAGGTCCCCAAAGGGAAGGGGAAATCAAAATAGAGCCTACCAGTTCTGCTCAGTTAAGGAGACAAACTTAAGAATTGGTGGAGACCACAGTAGCTAGAATTCATAAAGCAGGGTACCAAAGAAGAAAAAGCTACACAGGGAAAGAGTCCCAGAAATCTGCACGGTTCCCTTGACACTTTACTGAATATTGATCAGAAAATTCCTGTGAGGATAATTACTGAGCCAGCGAATGACTCATCAAAAATAGGCACACAGAAAAATCCGAGGAGCACACACGAGGCCCAGAATAGTTTGTGTGCCCATCAGCCAGTGGAAAAACCTTCTAATGCATGGGACATTGGTTAAAGTACTCAGTATACTATTGCCTCAGTAATGAGGGAAAATTAGCTCTAGAATAAAAGGTATTCTGATTCAATCTAACAAAAAAAAGCAAATCCTGAAAAGAACAAAAAGTTTCTATAAATATTCTATAAATATTCTAACAAATATTTAAACATACTTATCAAAAATACTTAAAGGTATATAAAAATAACCAGCACCTACCAAGTTATAAATTATAATGTCTGATACCCTATCAAAACTCAGAAGATATGCAAAGCAAGGAAGAAATATGCTAATGAGGAGAGAAATCAGTCAACAGAAACAGACCCTAAAATATCACAAATGAAAACACACTTTTAAACAATCCATAAGTTAAAAAATAAATTAAAAAAGAAATCAGGAAAAATTATGAAAATGAAAATAAAAACATAACATGTTTAAATCTTGGGATAAAGCTAGTACAGTACATGGAGGGAAATTTATAGCACTAACTACAATAGTAAAAAAGAAGAAAGTTCTCAATTGCCTGATATCTATCATAAAAACCAGAAAAAGAAGACAAAATTAAAACCAAAGTGAGGAGAAGAAAATAACAGTAAGTATAAAAGCAGGAATTATTAAAACAAAACAAAAAATAGAGAACATCAGTGGAATCAAATCCGTTTTTCTAAAAAAATCAGTAAAATTCCTCAAACAATTAAGGAAAAATAATACTAATTCTACATAAATATATTTCAGAAAATTGAAGAGAATGGCATACTTCCCAATTAATTCTATAAGGCCAATATATCTGCATATAACAAAAACCCTGCTAAATAAATTAAAAAGAAAACTAAAAATCAATATCCCTCATGAAATATGCGCCAAATTCTTAACATCAATTGAATTATACTTTGAACGGCTGTCTTACTTATGATATCTTTTTCACACATGCATTGTTCATTTGGAAATTATTGATTCAATGAGTGATACAAATCTTTCAAATTTTGACACACTTCATTATGTAATATTTAAAAATTCTACTTTTTAATATCATCTCCAATCCCACCATAGAATTTAAGCATGAGAACCTGGAAAGCTCACATTGGCAGACATTAATTTCCCTCCCTCACCAACAAAAATTTAAGACAGTTCAAATTTTTAGATAAAAATTGTATTCTTGCAAAAAAAATTTTTTAGCTCAATTTGTAATTAAGCTACAAATACGTTTCCTAACAAAACAATCCCATTTAAAAGTGCAATATGGGGCGCCTGGGTGGCGCAGTCGGTTAAGCGTCCGACTTCAGCCAGGTCACGATCTCGCGGTCCGTGAGTTCGAGCCCCGCGTCAGGCTCTGGGCTGATGGCTCGGAGCCTGGAGCCTGTTTCCGATTCTGTGTCTCCCTCTCTCTCTGCCCCTCCCCTGTTCATGCTCTGTCTCTCTCTGTCCCAAAAATAAATAAAAAACGTTGAAAAAAAAAAATAATAAAAAAATAAAAGTGCAATAGAAGTGCACTACATTTTACACTACATCTCATTTTACACTACAGGACATTAAAAATATGAATATGAAGGGTCAATACTTGATAAAATTAAAATTGTTTACTTATTCTTCAAGGACGTCTTAAGTGACACATTTGTATTAAGGCAAGTACATAGTGATACAGAATACAATAAGTATGACTAGGTACAGCTAATGTCCACTGCTTATTTGTGCTAAGATGCCTGTAATTTTACCTGTGGTTTCCAGCACATTGAAAAAGTTTATACTGTTAGTATAAACATATTTGACACCATGAACCTCCTGCAAGGTTCTTATGGATCATCACGTTTCTATAAACCACCCTTTTAGAACAACCGAATTAGATACTGAAATGGGAAAAGTACACAGATAATTGGCTACATTTTAGAACATTTTAATTTTTTAAGTCAAAAGTATGTTTTATTTTTTCCAATAAGAAATACTGTAATACTTTGTAAGAAAAATATCACATAACAGCTTTCAGAAGATGGAAAGAGCTATTAACATTGGAATTTCAATGGTGGACTGAAGCTTGGATCCCTTAGGAAGAAGCTGGAGTTGGGCAGTGGAAGGAAGGCCCAGAGGCACAGTCCCAGGTCCTTGAAGGGGAATGATAGAGACATGAGCTGTGAGCAAGGACAGGTGATAAATATGTTATGCATTAGAAGCCAGGAGGCACAACATCCTGACCTTGTGGCTTCCAAGACCTTGGAGCTGACAGACTAGGAGCCACAGGTGTGGAGCATGTGATCTCCTTTCCACCTCTGCCCCAGGATAACCCCTAGACTCATTATAATGCATCAACTTGCAATTATAATTCCCACCCCACCATGAAGAAAGGCTGCTATGATGGTTCTGGTACAAATCTTGGAGAGTCAAAAACTTCCCTTCCCTACCTGCTGGAGGAGTCCCCGAAAGGATTGGAAGGATCCTCAATAACAGACCACCCCGCTGTACATCACAGCTCCTCCCAGCCCAGAGAGAGGGAGCAAATATCCAATCCTAAAAGAACCTAGGGCCGGTTCCACCTCCAGGAACCTCTCTTACCTTGAGTGTTCTTTCACTTTAATAAACCTTTTTGGGATTGCTACTTTCCTTCTGGCTGTCTTTATTCCAGCTTGGATCGCCACATAAATCTTCTTGTGGGAATCCAAGGATCAAGACCTTCATGCATATAAGGCAGTTTCCCACCAGTAACTGTTCAACTTTGAGAAATCATAATAATCTGAGATAAAAATAAGTAAAACCTCTTACAGTGACCAAAAAAGCATGAACTTACTTTAACTTTTGCATATATAGTACCACATATTAACTAAGGTTACAGTGCACCATATGGAGTATGCAAGTGAATGTGTATATGTTTATCCCTAGCAACTTTGTCTTAGAAGCAAATGGGTACTTCATTAGTACTTACATATTAAGGTAGAGCTGACCATTATGCTCCCTTAAAGCAGCGTGTCTGCATTTTTGTAATCCACCAAAACATAAACTAATATTTCTCCTGTTTAGATTGTCTGTTTAAGTGTAGTTTCATGTTATTTTAGTAAACTAGAAATGTATAAAATGTGTTAAAATAAGTCTGCTATTCAGTGGGAAAAATTTTCATAAAACTGTTTGTTCTGTTTATTTGATTATAAATCACACAATATTTTTTGCTGTGAAAGATTTCCAACAAAATAACATTTCTTTACATATTACTTTGAAATATATTAATATAGCAGTAAGAAAGCCCACACATACATAAATTTTATAATTCCAAGTTTCTCTAGGCTCACTAGCATATAGACAGTAGTAATTTGCTAAATGCATGGTGCAATCAGTTAAGCTTCCAACTCTTGATTTTGGCTCAGATCATGATCTCCAGGTTGTGAGATCAAGCCCGGCATCCAGTTCTGTGCTAAGTGTGGAGCCACTTTGGGATTCTCTCTCTCGCCCTCTCTGCTCCTCTCCCTTGTTCTCTCTCTCTCCCTCTTCCTCTCCCTATCTCTCTCCAAAAACAGAAACAAAACCAAAAACAAAACAAAACAAAACATCTTGGATTGAAACATTTATGTGGGCTTGCATTTGCATGAATCAAAGAATATTAGATTCCTAAATCTACCTGAACTTATTTAGATAAATCCATATATTCATTATGCTATATGTAATATAATAATGACAAAACATAAAATAATACCTGTATTAAATATATGTAAAGTAAGATACATTCTATTTTCATGGGTCCCTAAAAGATCATGAGCCCAAGACACTGTGCCTACTGAACCTAATGGATCACTTGGCCTTACTTCCTACTTCATTATTCCACCTTCCACCAAACCACTCCTTCAGCAGGGTAGCCCTTGGCACAGTTCTGGCATCTATAGGATGGCCCTGGTTTCTGTAATCTTGTAATACAACATTCCAGCTTTAGAGGAGATAGCGACATTTTAAACATAAGAGAAAAAAGAAGTGAACAAGCAGGAAATCTTTAAAACAATTTTCAAAAAAGGGGCGCCTGGGTGGCTCAATCGGTTTAGCATCCAACTTCAGCTCAGGTCATGATCTCACAACTCGTGAGTTCAAGCCCCATGTCAGGCTCACAGCTGTCAGTGAAGAGCCTGCTTCAGATCCTCTGTCCCCCTCTCTCTGTGTCCCACCCCTTCTTGCACTGTCTCTAAAAACAAACAAACAAACAAACAAACAAAACAAAACAAAACCTCTAAAACAATATTGAAAATGAAGTTTACAAAGATCTTCTTTGGAATATATGCCAAAGCTCTTCAGTTATACTAAGAACTATATACTAAATTTGGATGAGCAAACAAGTATTTATGTTCACAGAAAATCCAATAATAACCAGAAATTCTCATGGATGATAAAATTTACTATTTTAACTTTCTGATTATTTTAGATTTACCCACAGCTAGACTTCTGTTACATAATAACTCTATTTTCATGAGAAGTTTTATGCCAACCTATAAGAGCACTCCATTTGTGCCTAAGAATTCCTAGTGATACAAAGAATCAGAGTTTAATTGAACTTTACAAGTGTTTATATGAGTTTAATTGAGCTTTACAAATGTTTGTATGAGTTTATAAATATTTATACGAATATATGTATATGTGTGTATACATATACACACACACATATATATACACACATATATATACACATATTTATATATACACATATATATGTGTGTATATATATATATATATATATATATATAGTTGTTTATTTTGAATGTTGGGTTTTTGTCAAGTTACTGAATCTCTTCCCTGTAATTCCATCTTTAGCCAGATTAACAATTTTGGTAATTTAGATGTTGAACTAAGTGCCTAGAAGTAGTTTTATAAATGACCAACTCTCCTCTCTGGTTTATCAGTACCTTAGGTCTTTCATTAATCACTTGTGTTTATTAAGATCCCAAGTTTTAAAACTTTTAAAACTGTTAAGGGAATAACCTTTATTTTTTCATCATGTTTTTTTGAAGAATCATTTGTTATACTTTAATTCTGATGTATTTAATTAACTTCATTTTTATTTTAATATCTTTTCATGGAAGTGAAAAATCCAAAAATAGCTTGAAACAGTTAGGTTGGATTAAATCAATGATAACGATAATGATAATCACGTTTGTTTCTCACAAATTGCATCTCCTATCTGTAATAAATATTTTGATAGAGTTTTAAAGACTTCACAGAAATGTAGGTTTTTATCTGGGAAATTCAGAGTGGCTCCCTCCTCCACACAAAGTTTCTTTCTATCTTTATCTCACTCTTTTTTCCTCTTTCAGCTCTTCCTCTCTCTCTCTCTTTCCTCTCAGTAATGCAACATCTCAAACTTGCCTGTCAAATAAGGATTTTTCATCTTTGTTATCTATTATTTATACATACTATCCTAATGCATTTATTGTATCAAATTTTCAAAATATTTCATATTTAGCGTATATTTGTGTGAAATTCCACCATATTTTCCAAGTTTCATGAACTAAATAAGTATAAGAAAATGAATGAGGATAATCAAATTAGTTTCTTGTCAAAAGTGAACTTCCAGAACATACAGGGGCACCTGGGTGGCTTAGTCAGTTAAGCATCCAACTTCGGCTCAGGTCATGATCTCCCCATTTGTGACTTCAAGCTCCGCGTAGGGCTCTGTGCTGACAGCTCAGAGCCTGGAGCCTGCTTCAGATTCTGTGTCTCCCTTTCTCTCTGCCCCTTCCCTGCTTGCACTCTGTGTCTCTCTCTCCTTCAAAAATAAATAAACATTAAAAAAATTTTTAATAAAAAAAGTGAACTTCCAAAACATACATTCCAGAAATAAGGACACTAATTCTGCTCATGCAAATTTGGTCATGAAAATGTTATGTGAAGTTTTTCATTAGATTGAAAAACTGAAAAAACCTAAAATGCATAATTAGTGCTAATTATTGTTAGCCAGCAAACCCATCATAAAATTAATAGCACTGTTTCTTGACACATTTCTATTTAGGGTAATTCATAAAAGAAATTGCCAATTTGGGAATAGTATTTTAGCTTCTAAGAAGCTCTTTGCTATTTACTTATATGTCATAGTATTCTACTACTTAGTTGAATGAAGATATTTTATGAAATAATTGGTCTTCTGTTTAAGATAAGATGGTTGAGGCTAAGAAATTTCTCAACCATCCTGTTTATTTTTGAAGTTTAATTATATCCACAATGACAGAATCTCTTTTTGACCAATAATAGTTAATTTCCATTTATTTACAGTTAAGACACTACAAACTTAAGTAGGAGCTGTGATTACTATAATTCTTAATAAAGCACCTATGGTTTAGCGTGATAAAATTGGTGATCTTTCCATGCATTCACCAGAGGCTTCAAAATACCAAAAATAATGCACCCATATATTATTTTACCCTTTTACCAGAAGATGGACTGGATGAATTAAACAGTGCTACATAAATACATTTATCGCAGCATTATTATGAAACTAATCAGACCCTGCATTTTCAAATTCACTTGTTCTCAGTTACTTGCAAATTAATTTACTTTCTATTTATGGTGAGCATATATTTGTTGTGTGTGTGTGTGTGTGTGTGTGTGTGTGTGTGTGTCTGTGTATTTAATTATTAGTGAAGAGCAGGGGTCTAAACAATTACATTTGCTTTGAGTGGTTAATCAACATCTGAATTCTTCAAAGATTTAGATGTTTTAGTTTTTTCTCCAGGCATTCCAAATCTGATTATGCATAGTTTCTTTGCCTTTCCATTCAGTACAGGAGCCTCACAAAACAAATTTTAAATGTTTTATTTTGTGTTTCAATAATAGGCCTCCGTTTAAAGAAAAAAAATGATCCCCACTCAATTTACTGCAAAAAAATAATGCATAAGCAATTAAAATATTTACTTAAGCAGCATTCATTCTTTGTTCTTGTATAATTTATATCTCAGAACATTCTTACCTGAAACAGTGAAGTGGGCAAATATTGTCATCATTTTATTATATTACCAAGTAACTCAAGTTTTGCTGGCTGTTGTGGAAGTTTAAAGGCCAGATAGTTTCCTTCATCCTTGAATATCAGCCACTTTAGTGATTTGACTTTTCCCATTGCCTGGTGATGAGAAATAGACTTAATATATGCAAGAATGAAGAGCTTAAAATAATACTATTATATAAAGTTAGCATCCAAAACAGCTTTTTAGATGCTAAACGTTTTGGGTGTCACAACTTTTGGAGAGCTTTCCCAGGCTGATAAACTAAATAGGACAATTTAATAATGAAAAGTTTAGGTCAGTACTAAATTAAATCTCTGTGCAAAAATATAAAGGAAAGTTCAATTTTGAACTTGCAATTTCAATTTCTGCAATTGCTTTTGCAAAAAAGAAAAAGGATGCTAAGGGAGTTTACCTATTGATAATGTTCTTTTTAGTTTTCATAGGACTTAGGTGAAAAAAAAAACTTGAGTTAGATAGATGCATTTTATCCTTTCAAACTATCAAAATAATTTTACATGAGTTTTTATTATGTAGACTTTGTAACAGAACAGTTTTAGATTTATAGAAAAATTGACAAGACAGTACAAAGAGGTCCCAAATATCCACACCCAGTTGTCTATATTATTCACAAGTTACATGACTATGGTACATGTGTCATAATTAACAAGCTAATATTAGTGTATTATTATTAACTAAAGCCCACATACTATAGTTTTTGCCTAAAGTCCTTTCTGTGTTCCAGGTTTGCTTTCAGGACACCACATTACATTTATTCATCATGTCTCCTTAGGCTCCTCTTGACTATGATGGTCTTTCAGACTTTCCTTTCTTTGATGACATTTACAGTTGTGAGGAGTATTGGACAAGTATTTTGTAGAATGTCCTTCCAATTATGCTTTCCTAATTGTTTTCAGGATTGCATTAGATTGGGGTTATCAATTTTGGGGACAAAGACAATAGACATAAGGTGTCAATCTCATCACATGATATCAAATGTCTACACTATCGATATGATTTATCAACATTGATGTCAACCTTCATCACCTAGTTGATAGTGTTTGTCAGTTTTCTCTGCTAGAAAGTTATTGTCTTCAACACTCCCCCCACCCACCCAATTTCTATTCAGCGCTCTTTGAAATGGAGTTGCTGTGTATAGTTTGCACTTAAGGACCGAGAAATTATGATTCTATTCCTGAAGAGCAAAGTATCTACCTCAATTACTTGCAATTCTGCATGGGAGATTTGGCTCTCATCTCAGGTTCATTAATTTATCCTATCATTTATTTATATCAGTGTGTACTAACAAATATTTATTTTAAATTTGGATAACATTACAATACTATTTTATTTACTTTATTGCCCAAACTTTTACAGTTTTGGCCACTGAGAACTCTTTCAGTTGGCTCCTGTGCTCTTTTGACAATCTCATCAATGTGTGTGGGTTTGGAGTTTTGTTTTTGTTTTTATTTATCCTTTTTTGTAGCATTTCAAGATACACCAGGTTTATATTGTACATATCCTGTCCTAGACCCAGAAGCAGCAATTTCTCTAAGCAGCACTGGCTCTTTTTATTGGAGAATAGCAGTTGAAACCAAGATCCCAGGGCTAGTTGTGTTGTTTTTCCTGGGATATCATTTTATTTTATCCTCTCTCATTTGACAGAGCAAGGAAATGTGTGTGTGTGTGTGTGTGTGTGTGTGTGTGTGCACTAACACATGTATATAGACATAGCTATAAGTATTTATATGCGAAAATATACACATAGAGCTAAATATGAGTTCTTTCTGATGTCTTCAATTCTAATCTATTGCCATTATAGATCATTCTAACTCCCTCCTCTTGTTACTCTGTAAACTCACACACCATTAGTGAAAAACAAGTTTTCCACTATCTGTCACTCATGTACTTAATTGTTCAATTCCAGTTGATATATATAAATATATATCAGTATCAGAATTGTTAACTTGTGTCTCCGTGGGTAACAATTTTTTCAACTGTAGAACTGTGCTGTACGCAGCTCCTGTGGCATGTGGTCTTACAGCTCCCACTCATTTCCAAGTTACTTAGGTCCACGAGTTATTCTCCCAACCCCTTCGCTAAGGTTGCTTCATACATTTGTAATACAGTTAGATTCTTTTTTCACAGTTTGCCTTCTTTCCTGTGATCTCCAGTCCTTTAAATCATTTTTTTTCTAATTTGCACACATTAAAGTTTACATTTTGTGATATAAAGTTGTATGGGTTTTGTCATATACATAACAGCATGTATACATGCACAGTATATTTGTATATGTACACAGTATATGTACACAGTATATTTTCATAGCCATAATAATCCCTGTGCCTCTTTTAGTCAACTCTCCTTTTATTCCCCAACCCTCTGATAATCACTGGTAATCACTGTTTTTTGTGTTTTTTGGTGTTTTTTGTTTTTTTTTGTCACAGTGTAAGCAGGGGACAAGGGCAGAAGGAACCACAGAGAGAGTTTTCATTTGGATTAATTTTGGTCTATAAATAAATTGAGCAATAATTACCCTCTTTAAAATACTGAGTGTTTCTATGAACATGGAATGATGCTTCATGTATTTAGATGCTGTTCAATATCTTTATCGGTGTAAAAAAATGTCCCCATACAAATCCTGCCCACATTTCATTAAACATATACCTACATACTTTTTGGTATTATTGTAATAGATATACTACACTAATACTAATCAAAAGATGCTGAAGTAGCTATATTAATTTCAGACAGAGCAGACTTCTGAATAAAAAAAAATTTATCATGTATAGAGAGAAGCATTAAAAAATAATAAAGGGAACACTTCTCCATAAGGATGCATTTTTACCTTATATTTTTTTATTGGAAGCTGGCTTATCACCTGAAATGGATGCAGGCAGGCTGGATCCAAAGACCCAGAGATGGACTGGCAGGACCAGCCAAGAGGGTCCTTGGCTTTGCCTACAATGGAAGTCAAACGTGAGGTAGCAGGAAGTGAGAGCAGAGTTTATAGAAGATATAGAGAGAGCAGATATAGATGGGGCATCTGGGTGACTCAGAAGGGAAAGGAACATGAGTCTTAGCTTGGGGTCTAAAGGCTTTTATTGCGGATCATGGTCTGGTGTGCATGTTCTCTCAGGCATCCAGGAACTGGTTAGAACAAGGATGAGGGCCCAGGTGTTCTTTCTTGAAACCAGGAGGTCTTGGCATGGAGATGTCTAGCTCTGGCGGTCAATGATATGCATATGATAGCTTCATTTGATCATTCTCACCTGATCCTTCCTTAGATGTTATCTATTCTATAGAGATCATTAGATCCTTGACCCTTACAAAGAGAACATAGACTATTTGCATTCTGAGGCATTTTTTTTATGTGTATTTATTTTTGAGAAGGAGAGAGACAGAACGAGAGTGGAGGAGGGGTAGAGAGAGAGAGGGAGGCACAGAATCTGAAGCAGGCTCCAGGCTCTGAGCTGTCAGCAAAGAGCCTGGCGCAGGGCTCGAACTCACAAACCGTGAGATCATGATCTGAGCCAAAGCTGGACACTTAACTAAGCCACCCAGGTGCTCCTTCAGTCTGAGGCATTTGTAAAGTGGGGTTGGGTGCAGGTCATAGCAAGAATAGAAGCAAGAAAAGGAGCAAAAAGAAGGTTTTTATGGAGCCCTTCCGTTTCCCTGTCTCAAAACTATCATAAAAAGCATTCTGGAGCATCAACATGGCATATGCAGAATTGCCAAAAGATTGTTAATCATTAGAATTGAATTAGATTATTATTTATATTAGATTATTATTCAAATAATTAATATATGTTATTAAAGAATATTGTGTGGATCCAACTTATTTGAACAAATCTTCAGTCCAATAAACAGGAAACCGAGGATGGAATCCTTGTGACATTGCCCATTGAATAAATAGATACTACATAAAATCACTCGCTTTTAAGTGATACACATAGTAATTTTGGAAATGTGTGTTGTACAGTATCGAATTCAAATGTGGTTTAAAATGTTTTAAAGATATATTTATATTTTTATATTCATCTGTAGAATTAGTTTTGTGACAATTCAATGAGATAATGAGAACACTTAGCACAGTACTTAATACTACCGGATGAAAAAGCTGATTTGAAAGACAATGAATGGGGGTGCCTGGGTGGCTCAGTCGGTTGAGCATCTGACTTCAGCTCAGGTCACGATCTCATGGTCCGTGAGTTCGAGCCCCACATCTGGCTCTGTGCTGATGGCTGAGAGCCCGGAGCCTGCTTTGGATTCTGTGTCTCCCTCTCTCTCTGCCCCTCCCCCATTCATGTTCTGTCTCTCTCTGTCTCAAAAATAAATAACGTTAAAAAAAATTTTTTTTGAAAGACAATGAATGAAAGGTAAAATAATGATTTTTGCTTGCAAATAACAGTCTTTTGCTGTTATCTATTTGGACCAGTATTTATTAAGATTTATGGGCATAACAAGAGTCACTGAGAAACATACCTAGCAGTTACTATAGTTCTCCTTCCTCTGGTCTTACATATAAGGAATGATAAAACATTAAATAAGTGGAAAACTATAGTGAGAGGATATGTTAGGATAGGTTACTTTCAAGGCACGAATGTTAAGCTAAATATCTAAGTTGACAAACACAACACAGTTACAGTGAAAGAATAAAGAAAACAATTAAAGAAAGAAAAAAAAAAACCTTGGAACACAAACATGGTTATGAAAATGTAGTAGCTGTGGCAGTAACCAAAATTATCTCCTAGAAGTGTAATTAAATTGAGCTGTGGTGACATTTGTGATCCCAAATGAACATATAAACATTCTACAATTTCCTACTCTGTCTGTTGTATATTTCACAATGTAAATTTTAGAAATGTCAGGGAAACCTTCTAAGTTTGGAAACTAGCAAGTACACATTGACCAGTTCCATCTGAAAGAAAGCAAAACACATTGTTCTCAAATTGAGTTACTATCTTGCATTTCCACAGAGTAAATCTTCAGTGAAGGGTTTGGATTGTTTCCTGCATACCCAATACAGAATAATGCATTTAAAGTGAAAAAGGGATGCACACAATAAAGGCTCCTTTGCTCCCCACACAAAGAGTAGAGAGAGTCCTTTGTAAGAGATTCAGATCATAATGAAAGAATGAAGAGCCCTACAAAATGTAGCTCGAATTGAGCTCTTTGCTTTCTTATAAATGAATCTGGAAGACTTCCCAGATTATCACTGCTTTTATAAAGGCAATATCTGTTTGAATGGTGGGGCTGAAATTGGAGGGAGAATGAAAGAGCCTAGTCTCATCATCAATGCTGAGGCAGTGGACCTTGATTTCTTTCTAGTGTTGCTGAAGTATTTTTCAAATTTTGCACCTTTCTTGATCCACCTCCAAAACTTTTTGATATCATACTCAACATAGACACCTAAAGGATTCGTTATTCCAAACTGACCAGTAAAAACATTTTATACTTGTTATTCAAGTAAGAAAAAATTATACTTGCTACTCAAATCTAAAAATAATGGAATAGATTATGTAAGAAGTGATAAATAAATCTTTAAAACTCTGTAATTTTATAAAACAAAGGAAAATTATCACTGGCTTTTAACCCTAAATTGGACTTAATATTTTCCCTTTCTTGACTTTAGTAAGAAAATGATGAAGTCATCTGATAATTTGTTTTTATAATTCATATCTCCCACATAGGTTTAATGTATGCATAAGACATAAACACAGAAATTTAGAAGCAAACAAATTTGTTTGGTATTTTAACCAAATTTGTTTGGAGGTCATGCATCAAAACAAATCCCTAAGGGGGCGCCTGGGTGGCTCAGTCGGTTAAGCGTCCGACTTTGGCTCAGGTCATGATCTCACGGTCCGTGAGTTCGAGCCCCGTGCCAGGCTCTGTGCTGACAGCTCAGAGCCTGGAGTCTGCTTCAGATTCTGTGTTTCCCTCTCTCTCTGACCGTCCCCCTTTCATGGTCTGTCTCTCTCTGTCTCAAAAATAAATAAACATTAAAAAAAATTTAAAAAAAACAAACGAATCCCTAAGACCTTAATTACACTCTTTGTTTTAATTTTTCATTTTTGGCTAGGTTATATTATGAGTATTTTTGGATAATTCTCATTACATATATTGGTCAGCCTTCTTTTTTTTTTTAAGGATTTTCTGAAAATCAGCCCTGTAAGATTCCTGAATGAGAAAAATCATTTACTCTGCCAAAATTATTAGGCTGATTTTGTTTACTAGTTTGTTTTTGCTTTAAAACAAATGGTTATCTTGATCTGAACTTCCCTCTGTTGTAAGCATTAAAGGAAGTCATCTCCCTCCTGAAGTGGTTCAGACACCTGGAAATGAAATGTAGTTATTTTGTTCTACTAAGTGAGACACTAGAATTACACTGGCTGCAGGCAAGTCAGAGAACAGGAGGTTTGCCTTGAGGATACGTACTAATTTAGACTTGCCTTCTGTGGCCAGTGGTTCACTTCCTCCTGACAGAAAATCTATGTAAAGCTCCCAGGAATACAAACTCTTTGGATTAAGGTTGAATCCAGACTTCTCATTGAAGACCAGAGATGTGATTAAACAAAAACTAAAAGGTACATCAAGCCTATGTATATAAGATGCATGGAAAGGGAAAGCATTAGAAACATGACACATAATGATTCATTTGCTCTTTATGTAAATTGTTCAGCATATATCTGTAATAAAATGATTTTATGAAAAATATTGTCTTAATTCCCAATGTTCACATTTACTTCTAATTTTTTTTTAATTTAAAATGCCCTCTTCTATAATTTCCAGAAAGAGATGTCACTGAAACTTACTACTCTTTCAAGCTTTGGAAGAAAACATTCATTGTTCACAGTTAAACATCTAGGAAAATATGTTAAATGAGAACATATGGTGTTACACTTACGTGGTGAAATGTCAGACATATACTGAATTAACCATCCATAGAAAAATATAATGGGAACCTTAATAGTGCATGTATTTGATTAAAAAATTAAAAAAAATCAGAAATAGGGGAAATAAATACCAACTACATATTTCTAATTAGAGTCTTTTAAGAAATACCAATGTTTAATCTTGCTCATTTTGTTGATCACATTTTGATAGATATAATAAATGTATGCATGCTGAACCTTTACTAATTTATTATCTTTAAAAATTGTCCTATTTGGAAGAGTGATGTTCTAAGTAATGATATCATTGTATCAGCTTACAGTGATTAATCAAAATTTTGACATTATTCCCAGAAATTCTATTTTTAGTGCTAATTCTTCCAGTAACCACGAAAATTATATTCATATATTTATTGGAATAAGATATTTTGTAAATACTCCAATTTCTGGCCAACAAAAACAGGAAATCAAAAAATGAGTATTTTTCTATAAAATCAAACAAATTATTCATTATTTCTTAGTAAAAAATAGAACTAAAAGAAGAAAAATAAGCTCACTGATATAGATGAAACTTTGTATTTCATAATGCAATTTTAAGCATTCTATTATTGGTATGACAGATACATTCACAAAAGTAGTAGAACTGTATTATGGAACTCCATTTTCAAATGTATATAATACCAGGTTTACCTTAAATATGTCAAAAATTAAGAAAGATAGCTTGGAAGAACAGAAGAATAAGTCAATGAAGGTAAAGGAATATTGCACATTAAAGATTATATGAGTATGTGGGAGAAATCCCAAAGGAAGCTCAAATGCTACCAGTTGGAAGATAGCTTATAGCTTATTTGTATGTAAGAATGTTTAAATCTTACATCTATACAAGTTGTGGAAAGCAAGAGTACATTTACAAGACAAAAATTAATCATTTCTCTATTCAATTATTCCTTTTATCTGTAATAGGGTCCCATGATGTATTTTAAATGGCTTGAGTATTAGGTTTGATTTAGAGGTTTTCAAATTTCATTTGCATTATTTTCTTCTCCTATAATCCACAAATTACCATTTCATGATTTGACCTTTTCTAATTTTCTCCTGAATACTTTTGTTTTAAATTTTCTCAAAGTAAATCTAAAACCCACTTTCTTAAATTTATTATTAGCTACCGTATACTAACCTTTGGTGTTCACAATAGCTTCCAGTCTGTTCTTCTACTCCAAAAAGTGGTTTCATTCCTGAAGACAACATTTTGTATTAATAACATTTTACTAAGCACTAATCCCCTTAAAATAAAAAAAAAAAAACATTTCTAATGTACTAATGAAGCCCAGAAGCATATTTTTTACTCCATTAATGATTATATATATTTCACAACATCAATAATACATCATCTGTTATTATAGGAAAACACAAACATATAATTTCAGATATAGTGTTAAGTATAAATATGAAGAGAAGACAAAACTGGAAATTAATAAACAATAGCTACAAGGTTGAGTCTACCTTTAATCAAATTGTGTAATCCCTTCTTACCTCACTGATCGTTTTTTAAATTATCCATTTTAAGTTATTTATATATAAGGCTTCTGTACATGTTTCAAATCTACTCGTGTATCTATTTAACTGAGATGTTGAAAGATGATTGTGTGTATTTCCAGGTTTAAGTTGAACATATTTAATTTCCATTGATTCAAATTTAAATCAATTTAGTCACATTACATAAATGACAATAAGCAGTTAAGATTCTGGAAATATGAAAAAATTTTTCTCATGAGTAACCTACTTAGAAATGCTGGATAAAAAAATGAGTAGTCTTCAACGCATACTGAATCTTATAAAATAAGTAAAAATACTAATGAAATACTAAAGAACATTGAATGTATAAGGAACTCAAAATCATAAGATTTTGCAGCCCTATTAATCTATATACTTCATTTTAAATCACAGGCCCAGGATGCATAGTAAAAGGCAAAATCACTACAGAAAAGCATTTCAAATATAACTTGTAGACATAAAAATGTAGAGTAGATGAATAAGATACTTAAAAGGACACCCATATATTGTAAGAAAGATCTAAAGAATGTACACAGAATCCCATACAGAAAAAGAAAACAAACGTGAAATGTGAAAGAGAAGATAGATTGCACATCTAAAATAAGTCACGAATAAAGTCTTGAGATAACGAGAAAGATGCTACAACTAAGCAGAAATTGGCCAAGAACTCTGTAGAAATGTCAGAAGATGTTGCTAAAATGAATAAAATTCAACAAGTTCAGGATGGAATAAATAAAAATAACAACATTCTGTAAAGAATCTGCACTGAAGGTCAAAAGATCTCAAAAATAACCACAGTGAAAAGGCAGAGTATCTGTAAGTGTTAAACTGCAATTGATATCAGAGTTCTCAACAGAAAATGTTTATTTGTTTTTGAGAGAGAGAGAGACAGAACATGAGCAGGAGAGGGGCAGGGAGAGGGAGAAACACAGAATGTGAAGCAGGCTCCAGGCTCTGAGCCTTCGGCAGAGGCCCAATGTGGGCTCGAACCCATCAACCGTGAGATCATAACCTGAGCTGATGTCAGATGCTCAACCAACTGAGCCACCCAGTTGCCCTGAGAGTGTAACCACTAAACTAAGAAAACCAACATAATCATGTAATAACCAATATTATATGGCTGCTGAAAGAACTCCTGTAAGTATGGGATATCCTCCAGGAATAAATATAATCTGGGAAAAAAAGCAGTGAAATATAAGAACAGTTCTGGGCAACTCAGCTGATGAACATAGGTGTATGCCTAAGTAAACATTTTTAAAGAGGTAAATGCTCTTGGTTCAAGAAAAAACAAGTTTATTTTTGATAATATTTTTAAAAATGTTAAGAAATCAGAAAAATGTTCAAAATCCCATTTTGATAACACAATATTCATAGAACAAATAAAAATTAAAATATTAAGGTTCTTAGTGTGAGAAAACAACATGAACAATTTGGGCTTATTTAGGAAATGCAAAAATTATTAACTTCAGAATAATTATTAACATAATTATTAATGTAATAGATTAAAAAAAGAGAGGTCATGAAATACTTCAATGTATGAAAAGCATTTCATAATATTCTATACCAATTTATTATACTTCTCATTCAATTAAGAATATTAAGACATCCAGATGGCCAACAGACACATGAAAAAGGTGCTCAACATCACTCATCATCAGGGAAATACAAATCAAAACCACACTGAGATGCCACCTCACCCCAGTCAGAGTGGCTAAAATTAACAACTCAGGAAACAACAGATGCTGGTTAGGATGTGGAGAAATGAGAACCCTCTTGCACTTGGTGGGAATGCAAATTGGTGAAGCTGCTTTGGAAAACAGTGTGGAGGTTCCTCAAAAAATTAAAAACAGAATTAGCCTATGACCCAGCAACAGCACTACTGGGAATTTATCCAAAGGATACAGGAGTACTGATTCATAGGGGCACCTGTATCCCAATGTTTATATCAGTGCTTTCAACAATAGCCAAATTATGGAAAGAGCCTAAATGCCCATCAAATGATGAATGGATAAAGAAGATGTGGTTTATATATACAATGGAATACTACTTGGCAATGAAAAGAAGGAAATCCTGCCATTTGCAGCAACGTCAATGGAAATGGAGGGTATTAGGCTAAATGAAACAAGTCAGTCAGAGAAAGATAGATACCATATGTTTTCACTCATATGTGGAACTTGAGAAACATAACAGAAGACCATGAAGGAAGGGAAGGGGGAAAATTAATTGCAAACAGAGAGGGAGGGAGGCAAATCATAAGAAACTCTCAACTACTGAGAACAAACTGAGGGTTGATGGGGGGCAAGAGAGAGGGGAAAATGGGTGATGGGCATAAAAGAGGGCACTTGTTAGAATGAGCACTGGGTGTTCTATGTAAGCAGTGAATCATGGGAATCTATCCCCAAAACCAAGAGCACATTGTATACACTGTATGTTAGCCAACTTGACAATAAATTATATTAAAAAAAGAATATTATAGTGAATCTCCTAAAAACCCTATAAAATGTGCTAATATTAATGGTAAGTTCTGAAATTTTTCTGTTTTTTTTTAATGTTTATTAATTTTTGACAGAAGGAGAGAGACAGAGCTTTAGCAGGGGAGGGGAAAAGATAGAGAGAGAGAGACACAGAATCCGAAGCAGGCTCCAGGCTCTGAGCTGTCAGCACAGAGCCTGACGCGGGGCTTGAACTCACAAACCGTGAGATCATGACCTGAGCCAAAGTCGGACACCCAACTGACTGAGCCACCAACGCGCCCCTGAAAATTTTCTTTTTAAAATAGAACCCAAAAATATTTGTCATTATTCTCTTTCAATTGCACTGTATTTCTTAAATAGCAGTATATTTAGGGAAAAGTAAAAATTTTAAACAGAGTAACATGGAGTAAAGAAAATTGATATTACTTGCAAATTTATTATCATGTACATTGACTATCAAAATCAACCTAGATTTCAGAATTAGAATTTATAAGAGATTTTAGTAGGGCTTCTAAATACTATATACATGAACACAATTTCATATCAATTTTATACATGAAAAATAATCAAATTTTATGTGATCCTATTCACAATAGCATGCAACAATGCACATTGAATGAACAAGTACAGACTATTCTATAGTTTTAAGAGGAAACATTTTAAAGATGGCAGCTTCATTCATATTTATTTAGAATAACAATGCAGTTCTTTATAAACCCAATTGGTTACTTGACAAGCTATTCTTCAAATCCACCTGAGTAGATTTACCAAAGAATCCAATATTTTTTTGAAGAATAAAAGCAGTAAATGTGTAATTCAGACATGGACAATGACATGTTATAATTATGCACTAATTTGTTGTGTTCTATGGGCCTAGTAATAGAAAATAAACCAAAGAAATAAAATACAGAGACAGGAAATAAACTTGTATGAACCTGATATAAGAATATAAGATATATAACAGTGGAGAAAGGTTAACTTTTTAATAAATGGTTCCAGGAAAAATAGTTCTAATGAAAATATATGTACACTTGGCCTGAGTATTGGGCTTGATCGATCTATCAGCATTTATAAATCACACACACACACACACAAAATCACACACACAGTATATATATACCTATATATATATATATACACACATATATATATGTATATATGTATACACACACACACACACACACACACACACACACACACACACATATATGGACCATATGACAGATAAGCATAAAAAATCCTGAATTTATTAAACTGTAAATACAAAAAAAGAAAATAATTTTAATAGAAATAGAGAATACATACTTCTTTAATTCAAAATAAATAATTTTTGAATTACATATGAATATCACACAGTTCAACGAAATACACATCTGAATACATTCTATACAGCGATATTATAACAAAGTCAAGATAAATCTCAGACTGAGTCAACATGTTTGTAAAAGTTCAAATTCAATTATGGTGCAGATTATAAAGTTTCAGTTCCAGTCAAGGAACACCACACACATTCAAACTGAAATATGGACACTGAATTGGAACAAGCAATTTACAAAAGTAGAATTCCAAATTGCTAATGTATATATGAAATCAAGCATAAAATCACAATTACTGGGGAAATGCAAATTTTTAAAAAATGAATTTTGTTGTACACCTGAAACTAATGTAAAATTACATGTCAACTATGCTTCAATAATTTTTTAAAATTAATTTTAAGTTTTATGCCATTGAGACTGGCAAAAATTAATGAGTTATGACATTAATTGTTGGTGACTACTGTTGAGAATGTCAACTGTTATTTGTAATTAGGGAGCAATTTGGCAATATCTGGAAGGTTGACCATACTCATCCTATAACATCTATTAATTTTACCTCTAATTATCCACACTGAAGAAACTCTCTCACATGTACATAAGATATTCATAACAGTGAGGTTTGTACTGGTAAAAGAAAAGCATGGGAAAAAATTGTTCTTAATTTTTGAATCAGTGAAATATATTTATGTACGTCAATATCAGTTGCATTTCATAGTAATAGCATTGAACAGTGATTGACATTTGTAAAAAGGCTATGAAACACCATAGAGTATGATAGAAATTTTATAAATTTAAAACACAGTAACAGTAGTATGTAGTATGGACAGATATTTTCAAATTAAAAAGAACACAAAAATGTTAATCAGGAGAAACATGCCCTTCAGAACAATAGTTGCTTGTATTGGAAAAGGGAAAGAGGGGTTGGTAGGCTGTTCATAACTGACCATAACTGTTCAGATATAATTGAGAAAGAGAGAGCATATACATTGGTCTGTTACATCTCTTTTGAGGTTTCTACATAGTTGATATATTTCACAATCTGAAAAATAGATATAATTGCACACATTCTTCAGATTGCTATATTCCTTGGGTATTATCTTGTGTACTGTTCTTTTAAAATAAAAGTAAGAAAAACATAAAATCAAATCAATTAATGAACTAAATATGATATTGAGAGCATAAATGCCTCGACATGAAGTAATAATGTCAAAGATCCAAAAAAATCCTCGATTTCAAAAATTAATTTGAGATCCCCTCCTAACCCATTCCAATATATTTTCTGATGCATTAAAACCACCTTGAAGCCTTTTTATAGGAACTGGTTGAATAACTCTAACATATCTAAATGACATAATACTGTGCAGCTCCCTGTCCCCAAATGGGGGAAACACCTCCTCACATGCTACTTTGTAATGATCTTCACAATATACTGAAAGGTTTCAAACGAAACAAAAGACAAAGCAAGGTGCAGAATAAGGTTTTGCATCAGTAATTTTATATTCAATTTCATACTAATTGAGAAATGAACTATTGAAAAATAGATATAGAATCTGATTTATTTTTTTTATGTTTTATTGAAGACTGACTTCTGGATATTAAAAAAATATGAGATATGTTGAAGAATGTAACCATCTGCTATTGAAAATCTAACTTTGCTTGGTAATTTCCTGGTGTCAACGTCTCTGGTGATATACTAAATTATAGGAGATCTGAAGTATGGAGATTTAACAACTCTCTAATTAAAACTGCAGCATTTGTGCAACAGATGAAGACTATTTCAGAATAAATTAATATCAATAAAAACCAAGAAACTAGCCTGGGTGTTTTGTGGGAAGCTGCCAGAGCAGTCATGAGGGGTAGAATAATTTGCTCCTTGGCAACAGCAGCACAAAAAGTATACATTGAGTACCAGTGTCAATTAAAAGAAGTTAATGAGATGTAAAAAGCAACATAATAAAGCAGGTATCCTAGGACCCTCCAACTTTTGATTAGACTGAGAAACTAAATTCTTTGTGGTGAATAACACAGACAATGTGTTAAAGCTTCATGAACAAATGCACTATGTAAGGGAAATAAATTTAACAAGTTACTTGCATGTGATCAGAATGCAACAAGTAGAAAAATATATTTAATAAGAAGAATTTTTTCTGTTTAAACATTGAATATCAAAAATATTTTGGAATTTTTGGCATATAGTAAATTCATGCATGCTGAAAATTCTTCACAAAGAAAGTTCCTGTATAAATGAATTATACTACAGATTGAAACTTTATTTCTTCTCAGACTTTGTGAAATAAGGTAATTTATTGAACAACTTAGTTTCAAAAACATATTACCATGAACTGAGTTTGTAAATTTAAAAATTGTGCTTGTAATAAAGAGATACATTGCAAATTAAATATGAATTTTGCATAATATTTTTAAGTCTTTCAAATTTAACATGAATTCAGTAATTTAATTTGCCTAGTGCAATGTTATGTTTCCTTGATAGCATTTTATAATAAATATTTTAAATGAATACATGTAAATAAAATCAGCAACTAATACATAATCAGTAGCAGATTTAAAGACTGCCATTGAAAACTGTCATAGCAAAGCATTACAGCAAGTTTACCACACTTTTTTTTTCAAGATGTAACTGGAAGCATGTTAGAATTTGCAAAGAAAGTTAGATAAAACATAGAAGATCTATTTTTCTCTCATTCTCTTTTTTACAGTTAAAGTCCTTTAAAATAACACACAAGGGAATTCCTCTCATGGTAACAGGGTAGGTTAAGACACAGAGTTCTCATGGTAAAGAATTATGAGTCAATCTTCAGAATAAAAATGGAAACCCCGTGTAAAGTCTCCAGAACTTGAGAGTGATTTTTCCTTAAAAGGATTGCTTATTAAAAATTAAAGAGTCAGTCAAGATTATGGAAGGAATAAGTCACAAGAATAAAAGGGCACAGCATAAAGAATATAGTCAATGATATTATAGTAATGTTGTAGAGTGATAGATAGTGGCTACGGTTGTGGTGAGCATAGCATGATATCTAAACCTGTGGAATCACTTATCTTGTACATCTGAAACTATGTAACATTGTGTGTCAACTACACTTAGATAAAAAAAAAAAAATTAATTAAAAAAAAAGAGGCTAAGCAAATCTTTCCATACCCTATGGAGCCATGAGCTGGAATCTCAGGCCTGTCAAAGTGGGACCATAATCCACTATACCCTAATGGTAGAAAAAACTAGAAATACTTTGTCCATTATTCAAGTACAACCTTGAATGATCTCAACCCCATACATGGGATTAAGGTAAGTAAAGACTACTAATATTCCTAGTTTACTGCCACATGTAAATTCTTTCTAGAGAAAGGTAAATATTTTAAGCCTTATGCTATATTTATAATTTTTTCTAGTGGTATGCAAGGTAGACTGTGTTAAGATAGAAAATTACAGCTTGGAATGAACTTATTAGAAAAGAAGAGAGATGAAAATTAATGATATACACATATATGTCAAGAAGTTTAAGATTTTATTCTGAAGAAAATAAAAGAAACTAAAGAATAAACAGCAGGAGAGAAAATAATAAAATTAAAAAAATTAAAGCAAAAATATAATATGAAGATCAATAGTGATAACTGATGTTTCTTCATAAAATAGTAATGAAACTGATAAATTCATAACCCCTTTCTAGAGTAATCAAGAAAAATTATAAGATCTATTATAGAAACTGTGGTACAAAACTTTCCATTCTGCCTTCCCCCCAACAGAATAGCTCTCTTTCTCTAAGTAATATATATTTTACTACAAATATATGACATCATAATTATGTGTTAAGAGAACAAAGGGATACAATCTTTACTGTGTTGTCAAAAAAAATGTTAGGGACCAAAGTATGCTACCTATTCTATTTTTTTTTTCTTAAGACATATGTAAAACTCCTTTGAATTTGTGATGTAAAACAATTAAATTAAATTAAAGAATTATAACTATGATATGCTTGAAAGCCTAGTTAACAGGATTTGGAGTATGATCATTTCAGTGGAATACAATTTATCAAGAAACATATTGATAGCTGGCAGTTGGCCATATACTAGCATACACTTTAGTTTGTCCAAATCTCTGATATTATTAAAATGTAAATCACAAAAATATCAATAAAGCTGAATTTATAGTATTTAAATTTTAATATAATACAAATTTTTATTCTATTACAAAATTGTATTTTGTAATACTAGTGAGCTCATCGTAGTTAAAAAACATAGTAAAAATGTAAGTACTCAGTTGGCCAATAACTACATGACTTTTGTAACAGTATTTCTCACTAATACTATATTTTTACACATGTATGATATAGCTTTTAACTAGGTAGCAAGTGCCTTAAGAAGAGAGAATGGTTGTGTTTTTTTTTTTTAAACTGATACAAAATGTCTCAGGTTACTTTACATATAAATAGGTACACTGCTTATATTTATTGGCACTGATGTCTAAATAATTGTAAAAAATTTAGCTAATTTACTGCATGGTATTGCTGCCTTGGCATCTATTTTGTTCACCCAAGTGGCCTGCAGGGACCTTCGTCGCTAGCGCTTCATGCAATGACATTCCCTGATAACAGCCCACAGAATCACAAGAGAATGTAAGTTCCTAACATGACTTCCCCAATGTTCCCTTGTGATTAGTAGTCTCACCTGCCTTCCAGCACCTCGATGCCTTATGGGCCCCATAGATAAGACCACGTGTGAAGCTTACCAAAATCTTGCTTTTTGTGGTTTGAATTGACCAATCTGGCCCCAGCGCAGGAACTCCAAAACTCCCCGTCATGAATCCTAATAAAATCATGTGTCACATGTCCTGCCTCTCTTTCTTTACTCTGTCTTGACTTCCCTACATGGCCACTGAAGGCATGCCGTGCACTTCCTCCAGGACCTGTGAGTAACATTCTTTGTTTCAGTTTCTCTAGTCTCTATTGAAACAGGCTCACCAACTGGTACCCCGTACTCCACTTAGCAAATGTTAATTTAACAAAGTCATCACTATGACTGAATGAATAAAAGTGATAACTTTTCACTTATCTAGAATCAGCACCCCTCAATTATTTTTGGCAGAGCTAATCCAATATAGGAAAAATAAAGATTATTAATTTTTAATAATCATTTTTAATCAAATTAGGTCAACCAGTCAATTACCAAGTAGTTGATTAGATTTCTAATATGCCAGAGAATAGCTTCTATCTAAACCTGGCTCTTTAGTTAACAAGCTTAGCAAAAATATGTAACTTTCATATTGGATAATGTGAATTCGCTGAAAAGTAAATATAAAAGATATAAAATAGAATAATATATAACCCATGGGAATTAAAGACAACTAGAAGATCAGTAAAATTTTACTAGGAATTAGAATGAGTGTAAAGGAAGATGACACTCACTAGAAACCTTATTATGCAAATAAAAAAAGTGTTTTATTTTTCTTTTTTGTATTTGTATTTATATGGAGGTACATATTATTTAATGCATTCGGTACCTAGTTTTGACCCAATAAATTCATGAAAGGCAATTTGATGTGAACATGAAAAGCTTTTAAATAGATTATCTAAGACACCTAACCAAGTACCTATAAGACCTTGGAAAGTTTACTTAACTTCTTTGTGACTGCATGAATTCTACTCTTTTGTGTTTTACTTTAGCACTGACAGACAGAAGGCAAAATATTACATGAGCAAATGCTTTTGGTTCTATCAGTTAAAGGAATAATTCCTTTGCAAAAGTTTGAGGTTAGTGGTTATTATAATTTGTTTGACCTTATTTTATTTTATTCTTTTGAGAGAGAGAAAGAGAGACAGAGAGAGACCGACAGAGATTGAGAGCACACACCAGGGAGGGACAGAGGGCAAGGGAGAAAATCTTCAGCAGTCTCCACACCTAGTTTAGAGACAAAGGGCTCAATCTCATGACCATGAGATCAGGACCTGAGCCGAAATCGAGTTGGGTAATTAACTGACTAAGCCACCCAGGCGCCCCAAATTTAATTTTTTTAAGACTCATCACACTATGTATTATCCATCCTGTTTCCCCATGTTATGGTTGTACCTTGGCATTGAGGTTTCCAGAATGCTCATTCTATTACGAGCATTACAAATTCATTCTTTGGAATTACAGCCCCAGTTTTTAAATTTCTTCTTTTCTTTTTTCTTTTTTTTTTTTTTCCTTTCCTCTCCCTTAGCACCTATACCATACGAAGTCCAAAATTCAGACTTAGTTCCAAGGAATTTAGAGAATGAAGAAAGATATGAATTCAGTGGTGATTAGAATTTCAAGTAGGGGCACCTGGTTGGCTCCAGTCAGTTAAGCATCCAACTTCCGCTCAGGTCCTGATCTCATGGTTCATGGGTTCAGGACCATATCGGGCTCTGTGCTGACAGCTCAGAGCCTGGAGCCTGCTTCGGATTCTGTCTCTCTCTCTCTCTCTCTCTCTCTCTCTCTCTCTGCCCCTTCCCCAGTCACACTCTGTCTTTCTCTGTCTCTCAAAAGTGAATAAATGTTAAAAAAAATTTTTTTAAAAGAATTACAAGTAAACTATCAAATTTTAAATAGTTTAACACAACTTGTTCTTACCAATATTATCTCACCAATTTTGAAAGATTAAAGATAAAATAAATAAAAACTATTATTTTGTTGTCTTATGACAAATTATCCAATAATTTTATCTTTTTCCCTAAGCAATGAATACATTTTATGGCTAAGTTTTCCAAAACTATTTACAAGTTTTTAACATCTTGTAATTTAGTGCTTAATCTTTTTGAAGGCATTGAATTCGTAATGAGAAAATCTGCTTCTTTGAGTTTAAAACTCTAAACATTCTTGACTTTAGCATTTAAAAAAATGATTTCCTCTGAAATTCTAATTTGCTTTACCCTTTTAAAAAGCAGCTTTCTTTTGAAGATAAAATGCTCACAATTTTTTGTGTTATGTATCATATAAATATATTTTTAATTGCTACTTTCCTGAAAGCAGATTAAGTTATTTTAAATAATTTAATAAAATTTTGGAATGGTTATCCTTAAGGAAAAGTTATGAAGATAGTACAGAGATTTTCCATGTACTGCACCTCCTCTTTCCCCTATTAGAAATATATTGCATTGATTTGGTATATTTATCACAATAAATGAACTCAACTGACACATTATTATTGACTCAAGTCCATACTTCACTCAGATTTCCTTAATCTTTATGTAATATACTTTTTCTGTTTCAGAATCCCCTCAGGGATACCACATTACAATTAGATGGCATGTCTCCATAGGCTTCTTTTGGCCATGACAGTTTCTCAGACTGACACTGAATTGATGATCTTGACAGTGTTGAGGGGTATTGGTCAGTATTCCAAGGAATGTCCATAAATTGGGATTTTTTTTATCCTCATAATTAGCCTGAGGTATAGACTTTTGGAAGGAAGACCACAGAGATAAAATACCATTTTCATCACATCATATCATATCAAGTATACATACAATCAGTATGAGTTATCACATGTATCAGATATCCCCACTAGAAACATTTCCCCCCTTTCTATGTTGTATTGCTTACAAAGAAGACACTATGTCCAAACCACACATAAGAGTGGTAGTTATGCTCCATGTACAGGATGGTTTAGCTACATAAGTTATCTGGACTTCCTCTGCAAAGATTTGTCTCTTCTTCCTCATTATTTATTCAATCATTTATTTATATCAATATGGTCTCATGGATATTATTTTATATGTTAGATTATAATTCAGTGCCTCTTCATTTATTTTCTCAAAATAACCCAGCTCTGTGAACACTTTCTGTTGGTTCTTGCTTCCCTCTGACATATCCCCCATCACTGAGGCTTTAGTTTAGTGTTTGTTTTAGCACTTCTTTTCTTTCCAGATGCTTTTCAGATTCTTTTCAGAATCTTTCCAGGATTCTTTTCAGACTCCTCTTGTACCTATTCTACTCCAGACCTATGATCATGTACTTCTCCAAGGAACACTTGTTCCTTTTATTGAAGAATGATATTAGAAACCGAGATCTGTTCGCAGAGAATAATTTTATTTTTTAATAAAATAACCTTTTAAAGGAGTTAATTTATTTTGCCTCTGGGGATTGTGTTCTTTCACTCTGTGACAGGTTTTGAGTATTTGTTAATATCCAAATGTTAATATTTTTGGCATTATAAATGTGTTTTTGTTTGAAAAATTTGAATCCATAAAACCACATTGATTAAATATTGCATAGATACTGCTGTATGCATGCAGTTGAAGAAATCATGCCTTAATTCAATGAGCTTATATGACAATGAGAAGCTGTAGGAAATTCTTCCTTCTATTTCCAACAGTGTTTTAGAAGTAGCTGTTATTCTCTTACACACAAATGTATCATGATAAGACCATTAGAACTAGTCCTTATGTTCCCAATGTGGCTCCCTAGAATGTATAACAACTATGCTAGATTCTGTAAGAGTCTTGGTTGTGAAATTATTATGATTAATGTGTAATATTAATCAAACAGTAAAAGAGACTGCTAGTTTAAGTAGTGTTTCCTTAGCACTTGGTAGTTTAGCTTCTACCAATTCCCAGTTAAACTGAAAAAAAAAAAATCCTGCTAAAACATAAGTGGTGTGAAAAGTCATAAATAAATTTGAAAAATAGAAAAGACATTTTTATAATGTAAAATTACAAGATTAATCTCCATTAAGTATTAAGACATTGGAGAGGAGTTGAAAATGAAACTTTTTTAAAAATTTTGTATTCAAATGACTGTCTAAAATAAACCACGTCTATAAAATAGTTTCTCCATTCTCTCCTTCCTCACTGAGACAAAAATAATGGTGTGGGCATGGGAATTTTTGAGTGACCTACATTCTTATCTTCCTTACTAAGCCTATTTTTTTTTTCTACACATATCCATCAAGTAATACATTAAGTAGTTTTTTACTTATCTCAAATTGTGTCTTTTCAAGGATACTTAACCAAACTGTACTCCCTAAAATAATAATCTGGTTATTTTGTACTATTTTATTCCAAGTATTTCATTAAAAGTATTTACCATAATCCAAAATTATCAAGATCATTTAATATCTTTATTCACCTACAAGAATGTAAATCCCTGAAGAAAGAGAATAGTCTCTACCTTATTGTAACGATTATTTATACATTAGTAGAAACATTAGTAAGAAACTCACTCTGATTTAGTTAATTTGTATACACTTACCCCTAGTAGGATCTCTTAGACTATAAATTTCTATTACTTTCTGCTCCTCTAGAAATGTTTTTTTTTTAATGTTTATTTATTTTTGAGAGACAGAGAGAGACAGGGCATGAGTGGGGGAGGAGCAGAGAGAGAGAGAGACACAGAATCTGAAGCAGGCTCCAGGCTGTAGCCCTACGCGGGGCTTGAATTCACAAACCATAAGATCATGACCTGAGCCCAAGTCAGACACCTAACCTGAGCCACCCAGGTGCCCCTCCTCTAGAAATGTTTAAACTTTGTTCTAAGGAATACTGAATACAAGAGAAACTTTGTTGAAAAAGGGAGATTTCACACTTCAAATGAATTTGAAATTTTACTAAATTATTCCTGTATAGACTTTCAAAATTCATATTAGCACAGCAAAGTCTAAGACTTTATTTAATAAGTAAACTTCTTTAATTTTGTGTATCCCAGGATTTCTCAAATGTATTAAAATACAAAATGGTTTTCTTCTTTTAAATATTTGTTGTCATTCCCTTTAAAACAGTGTATCCCAGAATCTAAAGTAATGAGTGTCTTTACTTAAATGAAAGATCTTATTCTTCTATGATTGATTTTTTTCTTCAAGATAATTTTTGCATATATTTCTTTTATTTTTTTAATTTTTTTCGATGTTTTAATCTTTGTTTATTTTTGACACACAGAGAGAGAGACAGAGCATAAGTGGGGAAGGGGTAGAGAGAGAGGGAGACAGAATCTGAAGCAGGCTCCAGGCTCTGAGCTGTCAGCACAGAGCCCAATGGGGATCTTGAACCCCCTACCCACTAGATCATGATCTGAGCCAAAGTCAGATGCTTAACTGACTGAGCCACCTAGGCGCTCCTGCATATATTTCTTTTAAAATCTATTTTATGGTTTTCAGGCAGTTCTGTTTGATAACCTCTTTTTATTTTGTAATCCATTGAACACAGCTATCCTTCTCAAATCTATCTAGCAAAAGTCACAAGTATATTTAATTTAACTTATTGATAAACCTATTGAACAGGAAACTAGAAACAAAGAACAGATCAAATGGCATACAACTGGGGAGTTTTCTCCAGGTTCATACTGATTTATTAATCATGAGAAAACTATTTTCTCTAGCCAAAAAACCAGTTTTTTCTCTAATTGTTCCTTGTTCTTCAATCTACTGACCTTGTCACAAAAAGGCAATGTACTTTTTCTTTTCTTGACATGCTCTTCATGAATCATGGTAATATTTAACCTAGTGATATCTTTTTTTCCTAACTACCCACTCACCAATTTTTAAAAGATACTACATTAGGGGTGCCTGGGTGGCTCAGTCATTTAAGCATCTGACTCTCAGTTTTGGCTCAGGTCATGATCTCATGGTTTGTGAGATCAAGCCCCACATTGGGGTCTGCACTGACAGCTCGAACCTGCTTTGGATTCACTCTCTTCTCTCTCTCTGCCCATCCCTTGCTCTCTCTCTGTCTCTGTCTCTCTCAATAAATAAACTTTAAATTAAAAAAATAAAATAAATAATAATACATTAATTATTTTTCCCTTCACTAATATCAGATTAAAAGTGGGACTTTGGGACGCCTGGGTGGCTCAGTCGGTTGAGAACCCGACTTCTCAGGTCATGATCTCACGGTTTGTGAGTTTGAGCCCCAAGTCGGGCTTTGTACTAATAGCTCAGAGTCTGGAACCTGCTTTATTTCTGTGTCTCCCTCTCTGTGCCCCTTCCCCTGCTCACTCTCTCTCTCTCCCTCTCTGTCTCTCAAAAATAAATAAACATCAAAAAACATTTTTTTAAAAAGTGGGACTTTTACCACATCTTTACAAATGCAATACCAGAGGACTAAAAGTAAGATTTATCCCGAGGAAGACTGCTTTCCAGCTATGAAGCTGTGAAACGAAATAGGAGATGTGCTTCCAAAGCAAAATGACAGGCTAAGCAAGCATACAAAGCCACACCTATTCCAAAAGGAAGAAATAGCAAAGAAGGAAGGAGTACAGGACCTCCCAAGCAAGTCCAAAACCTATCAGGGAAATCCACATTAGAATTTAGGGATTGAGACTAATCCTCTTTGGCTCAATAATGAGGGAGTTCTGCACTGACACTTTTGGGTACTCTCATGACTTTGGGTAGCCCTGCCCCTGTGTCTTTGGTTGGTGACTGTCTGAGCAGGTGAAAGCAAGGCAGTGGTGTCCCCATTTGAAACTGAAGGTCCAGACCTGATGATCACTGAATCGCCTCCAGAGCCATTCTTTCCTTGTCTTAAAGTATAGCATTTGCAGCCAAATAGTTATGGTCCCTTCCAATAAAATCCAAGAAATCCCACAGCCTTCCTTCATTTCCTCCCATCTGCTTCCTGCTTAGTGAAAACTGGCAGTTTACTTCCTGCGGTGATTAAGTCCAGGGCTCACACCCATACTAACTTCCGTATCAAAGAGCCACTGGGCCACACCTCTTTTTTCGCAATATGATCCGGCTGAGAATTTTCCAAATCTCTAACTTTTGCTTCCTTGTTGCTTAACAACTCCATATCTAAGTCGTTCCTCTCTTGTATCATTTAACTATTAAGCAGTCAGGAGGAGTCAAGCCATACCTTTAACAGCGTGCTTAGATCATCTCTTCAGCTGAATATCCGATTTCCTCACTCCCTGGCTCCAGCTGGCATCGCCTGGGAGAACACAGGCCTCAGGTGCTCTCCTGAGCCTGCGCGCTGCTTTGCGCCGCAGCCGCCCTAGGGCGCCACCTGCCGCGCCAACCCGGAGCCCACAGCAAGTGTACAGCCTGCTTCTCTAGGTACCTCCCAGGTCTTCTGCAGGTCTGTCAGCAATCCGTTCATGGTTACTTCGTTGTTTTGTTTTGTTTTGTTTTGTTTTGCTTTGTTTTGTTTTGTTTTGTTTTGTTTTGTTGTTTTCTAAAAAGATTGAGGCTTTCTCTACAACTGTCTCTCCTTTTTTCTTTCCGAGCTCTCACTAGAATCACCTTTAAAGGCCCTTTGCAGCAATGTAGGCTTAAAGCATGCGAACTCCAAACTCTTCTGGACTCTGTTATTACCCAATTCCAAAGCAGCTTCCACAATTTTTGGTATTTGTTACAGCAGCGCCAAACTGTTATCAGTGCCAATTGCTGTCTTAGTCAGTTGGCCTAAGGCAGTGGGGTTGAATAAATTTGACGATCTGATGATAGACTTTATTCAAAGATAAATGAATTGGGCGGCGTCCCATCTGCAAAATAGAAAGTAGTTCCAGGAGTTGTATAAAATGGAAGGTTTTATAGGCAGAATGAGAGAGGGACAAGGAAATTAAAAGAATGGGTTATTTCGGGCAGGTTGACCTTCTCTTAGGGACAAGGGGGTCTTAACCAGGCAGGTTACCTCACAAGCGCTGATGAGAAAATTCCAGACTGGTTCAAAATGCCACTTCCAAGAGAGGCTGAAATGGTAATTTAGGTATTAAGTAATTTTGCTAAGCATGCGAAATTACTCCATTTGGGTCTTGTTGTTTCTTTTTAACAGCTGCTATAACATAATAGCATAAACAGGGAAACTTACAAACAGAAATTTATTTCTCACAGTCCTGGAGGCTAGAAGGTCCAAGAGCAAAGGCACTGGCAGATTTCTTGTTTGGTGAGAACCCAAGGAATGCCCACTTTGTGATCCTACTGGAGTAAGGCAGTGAGCAGCCATCCATTCCTCTTCACTGGTCCCTTAGAACAATGGCTTTTCTATCCAGTGCTTCTGTACATGCAGAGCAGAAGCATTCTAGATGCCTCAGCCATCATTTTTGGGAAGGTTTTATAATTAGAAATAGTAGACAGTGCTTTGGAAGGCTTTCAATACTCGTTCATTTTCTACCCATCACCTGGGGAAAAATTAAATTGCGTATTAAGAACTTATTATGCTTTCAAGGGCCTGCATGACTATATTTATTCAGTCATTTCCTGACATTCTCTTCCTTGAATTTCATTCTATCATAACATCAAGCTGTTTGTACTCTGTATTTAAGTTATCATCACTCACTGTATAATTCTTCTTAGCTTTTTATCATCTTAACTTCTCAATCTCATGTTGATGTGCTCTCCCAGTAGAAGCTTTGCTTAAACAACCAGGTGGATCTGATATCCTTTGCCATGCTGCCACTGTTCCCTGGGTATACTTTATCACAGCACTAATATATGTATATATGAACTTATTCATTTACCTGCTTATGGTCTTTTTAGATTATAAGAATCTCAGAAAAAGCACTTTTTTTCTTAATTAACTTCATATTTTCAATAACAAGTATACCTAGACATAACTGTCACCCAGTAAAAACTTCTGAGCTGTTGCTCGATAAAAGCCTTTGTTATATGACAGGTAAAATATCATTCGGTGCAATAAATTCTGAAGCCAAAGTTAGTCATTCAAACCCAACACACTTTTACCAAGTTCTGTTATACTTACATGATGCCAAAATTGAGGTTAGAGAGAATGCATATTGTAATAATAAGATTTTAATTTTACATCCTATCTTTCTTATAATTTTATGACTGAGAAAAGTCATTGTTCCCTTATCTTTGTGTTCTGCAAAACTGGTATAATAGTTATAGCATCTAATTTGCACACCCGAGCTTTTGAAACTTTGAAGTATAGTTCTATACACATTCAGTGCTGTTTACAATGAGCTTCTAACTTCTCACTGTACAAAATATATATATTATATATATTTATATGTATTATATATAATATACATATTATATATAATATGTATATTATATATATTATATATATTATATATATAATATGTATATTATATATAATATTATATATATTATATATTTTATATATTATATATGTATATATTATATATAATGGTCCCCATTATATGTATATATATACATATATCATATGATATATGTATTATATATAATATATATGATATATGTATTATATATAATATATATGATATATGTATTATATATAATATATATGATATATGTATTATATATAATATATATGATATATATATTATATATAATATATATATATAAAATCTAAGTGAACCCACTGGAAAAGGGTTAGAACATAGTTTATGCTCATAAATTCCTTAGACTTTTTTTTCCCCAGAAGACAATTTTATTTGGACCTCCAATCCTCAGGGTGTTAGACGAGCATCACATCATCTATAGAAGTAGGGGTAAATTTTGTCCCTGAAACTATTTCACCTGTGTCAGAAAGCCTACATGGTAGTTAATACAAGCTTTTCTCTTCTCTGACTTTGTAATCCTACTCTTCCTCAGCTGACTGAAAATCACTGTATCAGATGTTTCCGGTATCTGTAAAGATCCTCTTGAAACCCACTTTTATTATGTGACTGCCTCCCTAGTCCAATACTAAGCTATTTCTAATTTTTACACCACACTTAAGCTTGACTTTTTAGAAACATTTTATTATGTAAGGTCTCATAACTTTGTAGGTCTCATAACTTTGTGCCTTCAACATTGAAGAAAAAATCATTCATTAATTCCTCTCTTTAGTTAAAATATTTATTGAACATCTGGTATACGTCAGGTGCTGATTTAAGCCTTTAAGAGAGATTTATAAAGTAAACAGGTAGATTGCTGTCTTTTGCAGTTCGCATTCTGGGACTTCTCTATTGAATGACACACGTGGTACTTTTTTGTTGTTCCTACCAGGTAATTCTGGTGCTGTAACTCTATTTTCATTGCATTTCCTGGACTCCTCACAAGGTGGCACTAACATGCCCTTGTTGAAATGGAGCCTCTCTAAGCCATAAGGATATTCCAAAGTGTTTCCAATGATTGTGGTTGATTGCTATGGCTCAATGATCCCTTAGAAAGAAGTCCTTTCCTTAAATAATTAGCACTTTCAGATGCAGACCTCATCACAGTAGGGAAAGATATGAATAGTTATATCTTCTATTGATTATTCTTCCACTTTTCCTAGAACTCATTTGTACTTGAAAAATATGGATTTGATGTAGACTTTGTCTCGGTGAACAAAAAGAACTCCTCCTGGCAGCTAGAATAGCTGCTTTTTCTTGGAATTTAGATGTGGGTTGTAATGGGGTAGAACTCAGTCATTCACGGCATTTCCCCCGCTCTTTGAGTGCCCATGCCCCATACTCTCCACAGAGTTTGTCAGGAATGTCAGAATAAGTCAGTCCAGGGTTTAAACTTTGTCCCATTTAGTGCTCAAACTCTAGGTTAATTAGAAAAGTCAGGACACCATTTCTGTGCCTGAAAGTATCCCAAGTGAATTAGGTAGTCTAGGAGTTGGAAGCCTGAACCTGCCAGGTTCTGCCATCATGCATATGATACATATTTGTGCAATGTGAAAAAAGATAGGATATTAGTAATTTAATGGTTGTGCTAGTTTTCTACTGCTGTGTAATAAATACTCCAAAAATCTGATGACAACAGATTTAAGATAAGAAACACAGTTTCTGTGGTTCTAGAATTTTGGAGCAGCCTAACTAAGTAGTTGTGGCTCACTGTCTCTAATAAGGGTGACTGAAGTTATCTGAAGACTTGACTAAGGAAGAGAATACACTTCCAAATTGGCATAGTCAAATGTCTGTTGGCAGGAGGCCTTTCCATGCCCTGTGGATGTCATATTGTTGCTTAAGTGTTGTCTTTCTTTAATAGCTGGCTTCTCCTAAAGTAAATGATCCAAGGTGAAATTCTTTTTATGATCTCGTCTTGGAAATCACACAGTACTTTTCCACAATTCTTATAGGTTATACATATCAGCCTTACTCAGTGTGAGAGACAATACAACACAAAGGTGTAAGTGACAGGAGATTAAGATCATTGATATCTGCTTTGTAGTCTGGTTGCCTTCAAGGGTGGTGTCATTTTTTTACACTACTGACATCATTAACAAAATCCTCATGAACATACCATTACTGATATTGTCAGCAAATTATATTGATCAAATGGAATAACCTATTAGTCAATCCTTTCATTTAAGTCTTGAATCAGATAAAACTTTTAGGCAACCTTTAATGCTCTCAGCCCTACAACTTACCCCAACTACTGCTGCAGTGATCAATTCTGCATAGGTTTTTTCAAAGATTTACGTCTGTTCAATTTTACAGTGCCTCACCTTTTGTCTGTATCATAAAATATTACTTTATAGCACCACAAACCTTTCACATGGGCTTCCTTTAAAAATATTATGCCTAAGGGAAACTGAAGAGCACTGTGAATGACCAACTTATAATTTGCAGGAATAAATGCACATAGCCCTATCCTTAAAATGTGGGGATGAGAGCTGTATGAATTAATTATTTTCCCTTTTGCTCCTCAAATAAATATTTATAAAATTCATTGCTGTGAATTTTAGAAACTTCCATGAGATCAAGCTGCATTGGCCAGCACAGGGTAGATGACACAGTAGATGCTTTCAGGAATGAGGAATGAATTCTTGCAGCTGCTAGCAGTGTTGGTTTCCAGTAGTTCATGGATGAGTCTCTCTCTAGGAATTGTCCTCAACAACAGCAACAGTAACAGCAACACCAACAACAAAAACCTGTCCATTTTATAAGTATGTCCCTCATTTGGGAAGATTACATCAAATGGATGCAGGACCACAGAGGCCCACATCCTTCACTTGATATGGAAAAATTGTGAAAAGCCATTACAGCTCCAGAGCTCCTTGTGGGATGAGAAAGTGAGGTCTCTGGCAACTGCACTGCAATTCAGATTCTCCCTCTGCCCAATCCTCCTTTGTTAAGCGATTGTCAGTGAAACTCCTGCATGCAAATTTTAGAATTTCAACCTCTGCTTTCCAGAGGACACAACCTGACATTTTCACCAGGATTAATCTGATGATGCAGACTCTTAAATGAAAACTGGTTCACCCACTGGGCAGCTGGCAATGAGAATTATCACCACTAATGCTGGTAGAGTACTGATTGCACTTGGCATGCAATTGTATTGAAATCATTAAAACTTTAACTGAAGGTGAACTGGAATTGGTTGTCAATGGAAGGGTATGTGCTCAAGGGTGAAATATGTCAGGATTTTGAGAAGTAGGAGAAAAAGAGTACTTACAAGTTGCAATTAATTTTTAGGCCCAAGATGGAGCTGTTCCTTTCTTGGATGTCATGCCAGCAAACTGAAACTTAGATAATTTTTGTGTCCCTCTAAATATTCTGCCTGACCAGCAATGTCATATATCCACCCAGCCAGCCAATCCCTGATCACCAAGCCAACTCTGGACTTTCTCACTCCAAATAAGTTGACTATGTGGCCCGAGCCAATTATATATTTCCTATTTATCTCCTCCTTGTTCTTTATTCTTCATTCTAAAACAGTTTTCTGCGGGGCACCTGGGTGGGTCAGTCTGTTAAGTGTTTGACTCTTGGTTTTGGCTCAGGTCATGACCTCGCAGTTCATGAGATCCAGCCCTTCGTTGGGCTCCACACTGAGAGATTCTCATTCGTCCTCTCTCTGCCCCTCTCCCACTTGGGCTCTCTCTCTGTCTCTCTCAAAAATAAATAAACATTTTTTTTAAAAAAGCTTTCTGCTTTCCACTCTTGTTGTAAGAGGTTGTCAAGAGGCTCTGACTGGTGCTTGAATCTAAGAGTTAGACCCATGCAAATGGATCTTCTCTCCCGTCTTTGCAATGTGTGTTACACCCACCTTTCCCACACTAGGAACTATTTCAAGTACATAGACTTGAGATAGAAGGATGTTGAGACCGTCTGGACTGAATACGTGACTAGACCCAGTTAAGGCTTCTATATAACTTTTAAGATTCTGGAAAGGAGGTACAGACATCTACTCATCTTGTGTCTGCTCAGTACAAGCCTCATATGTACGTTACCTTGCTTGTGAAACCTGCCACCTACCAAATTGCAGTTCCCTGCCTCTTTCTTGGGTATCTCGTCCTCTGTGTGAAGGAGTCAGTTTTCAAACAAACAGCACTGTTTTGAGTTCTCTGAAAGAATTTTCCCTGCTTCATGAAGTGTTGAAGTTGTTTGTATCTCCTAAATTGTTTCTTTAATCATTTTTCACAGTTTTTGGTGATAAGATCCAAAGCTGACTGCTAATGTCCTATGAGACAATGAGATGCACAGGTGAGGAACCTGCTGAATCCTTTGTTACTTTTTCTGTGGTCATTACCGAAGGTTATGGGTAAGTCATTCTCGGATTTGAGCTCTGCTCCCTTGCATGCAGTTCTCCAATTCAAACTTTATTTTTAAAAAATGCGTGCACATGTGTGCATATGTGTGTGTGTGTGTGTGTGTGTGTGTGTGTGTGCGCGCGCGCGCGCGCGTGTGTTCCCAGAAAAGTTCTAGGTCCTGCAAAGTTTCTGGAGTTTACTAAAGTCTCCAGAAAGTTGGAAAGTTTCTAGGGTAGTTATATTGGGAGTCTGCAATGTTGGCAGCTGTTAGGGAACTCACAATGCCTTCAGGGCAGTCCATAGCATAAACCACTGGGAGATTTGGGAAAATAAATTAAGACAAAAAGTTCAGATTATTTAGACCATCAAAATCAAAATCCAAGTAGTCACAGGTTACACTATTGAAAATCAGGGGGGTGTCTGCCACTAAAAAGAAATCTGAAAGGCTTAATAGATCCATTGCTAATGGGAATCTCAGAAGCCAAAGCCACAAAATTGGTGGGCAGGGTCGAGCACTCAAAAGCTGCTAGAACACTTTCTGTCTACCTCTAAAAGTAGGATAAGTTGGTCACGGAACTGGCCAGACTGATGCTCGGTCATCTGTCAAAGTTAAGAAAATTTCTGTGCAATGAGATGTACTGTAAAACACCTCAAAATCCCCAGTGTCGTGCCATATCCTTCTTAGGTATTAATTTGCTCTACAAGATCCAAAGCTTAGCTAAAGAAATGGGACGCTCAAGTTTCAAAGAATTGAGCACAGCACCTTCCAGTACACCTGCATATTTTATGTCTAAGAACCGTGGTCCTGGAAGCTGTAGATATCTATATAACTGATTGTTTTATATAGTATTTTCCTATCAGTACTATTTATGCCATCTTCCAATTTAGTATCACCTCCAAATTCAATGAAGTCACTGTTCATAAATCTTCTAGGGAATAAAATTGTCTGTTGAAATTAGTTAGAATGCCCAATCTTATGAGAAGAGAATGCTTTCAACTAAATATATTTTCTCTTTAAATAATTTAACCTGTTTTTGTTTTCAGATCATTTTGACTTATTTTTCAGTACACATTTAAGTGCATTTGTAGGAACTTACTTTTATGTTTAATGAAATTCAATAGACTATAATGGTTGGCATATACAGTGAAACTTCTTCCATAATTCATTAACTCACTAACATTTTATAATTTTGCATAAAATTCACAGTCTGAGTCTATATAACTATGGGAAAACAAAAAATAAAATGTTCTGTGGTTTTACCTCACTGTTGATACATTACCTGGCAGGAATTCCTATTTCCAGGTTTCTAATAACCCCAAACAGGATCATCCTTGGAGTATCAATAGGAGAAATCTGTAGAAATAAAAAAATCTGTCACACTCGTCATGTGGAGGAAACATAATTTCCTTTTTCCTCATTACATATTTTAGTTAATATTTTCTTTGTTTGATATTTTCTTTCTGTTTAATTCTTTCCTTCTTGCCACTCTGGATTTGTTTATCACTTCCCCACTTTATCTCCTTGGATTCCAACGTGTTTTTAGTGTTCTTTTCTGCCATAAGTTTTATATTTAACCCAGTTTTGCCTTTCATAAAAGTGTTCCTTGCATTTAATCTTTACTGTAATGATTCTTAGTAATTTTAACAAATTAAGTTTAACAAATATTTACTAGGTTTCTACTTCATGCAGCATATTATATGAGCTGATGTGTTTCTGAGATATTTAAGACTTTACTAGGTTTCTACTTCATGCAGCATATTATATGAGCTGATGTGTTTCTGAGATATTTAAGACTCAGGTAAGTACACAGGCAGTCATGATATAGTAATTATAATAACATGGAATTGTAAATGCTATTGGATTAGAGAGAAGCATTAATGCAGTTTAGGAAAGTCAGATGATGTCTTTTAAAAGACTTGACAGAGAAGGTGACTGAAGCATTCCTTGAAGTTAATAAGATGAAAAGGAGTGAAAAGGGAATGACGAAAGAAAAATCAAAGTTAGTATTCTAAGGAGAAAGAGTAACGGTACAAATATAAGATGGTGTAAATGTTCATACCAATTTTTACTAACTGCATTGACTGTAATATTGATTAGATTTTCACATGTAGAGGAATCCAGTAAACACTAATGTTGAGGTAGAAATTACTGGGAAACCCATGAATATATAAAATCCTCAAGACTGGAGTCAATAGTATCAGTTTTAAAATGGCAATAATTTATAAAAATTATGGGAAGAGCACTGGATAAGACTGTGAATGTAGCCATGGAAACAAACAAATAAAATGGGCTTGGTAATTTACGGAATGGGAACATTTTGTTAAACGAAGAAGTTCAAGAAACCTTAATTTTTAAATCTTGATTACCAGATGGATGATAGAAAGACCTGAAATCAGCAAAGAACTGTAAAAATGATAATGATGATGTTAATAATAATATTACTGCAACAGAACAATAACTATAGTATTCTCTTTATATGTGCTAGAATCTGTGCTATTGATTTTACATGCATTCTTACATTTAAATTTTTTTTAATATTTATTTATTTTTAAAAGAGAAAGAGACAGAGAGAGAGTGGGAGAGGGACAAGAGAGAGAGGGACACACAGAATTCGAAGCAGGCTCCAGGCTCCGGGCTGTCAGCACAGAGTCTGACGCGGGGCTCAAACTCAAGAACCGTGAGATCATGACCTGAGCCAAAGTTGGATGCTCAACCGACTGGGCCACCCAGCCTCCCCAACATGAATTCTTACATTTAAAATTTACAGGAACTCTATGAGAAAGGTTCTGTAAATATTCTTTATTTACATCTGAGACTCAGAGGTATAAAATTATTTTTCCAAGGGTACAGAGTTTAGAAAATTTTGAATCATATTTGAAATGACTGGAACTCATACTCACAAACAGTGGACTTGATGTAAGATTTGTTAATATGTTTTTGCATGAATACAACTCCATTTTAGGTTTTATTGGGGTTCAGGTGACAATGGTTCATTCATGTGCAGATAGACATTTTTCATTTAGAGCTAGAGCCACATAAAAATGGGACATAAAAAATGGGAAACATCAACTCTGGAAAATTTCTTGTTTTGATTCTTTGATAACCCACCCCTCCTTGTATCCCCTGCATTTAATTATTGTTTTAGAATTCTGATAGCATGAATGATGAATCTCTTGGACTTGTTTTTATTTTTACTTTTTTAAATAATATATTCAATGCATTTTAAAGTTTTTCTACATTTGCACAGTTTCCTCAATTTACCTTATGAATAACAAGTTTTATTGTTTGGGCTGTACTTTAAATTGCCCAGTCAAAACAAGATGGGTTTTTTTTTCTTTTATTTATATTTCTTTCTTTCCTCTTATGTACTTATTTATTTTAATATTTACTTATTTTTGAGGGACAGAGAGAGAGAGAGACAGAGAGACAGAGTGAGAGTGGGGGAGGAATAGAGAGAGAGGGAGACACAGCATCTGAAGCAAGCTCCAGGCTCTGAGCTGTCAGCACAGAGCCCAGTGCAGGGCTCGAAATCATGAACCATGAGTTCATGACCTGAGCTGAAGTCAGACACTTAACTGACTGAGTCACTCAGGCAACCCCTTTTATTTTTAATTTCAAAATCATGTTTTGAAAAAAAAAGTTATCAGAAACTGCTTCATTTTCTGATTTTTCTTTTTTATTATACTGTTACTGTTTTTTGGGGTATAATATCCTCTCAAATCTATCTGAACATATATAAAATGTTTAAAGTATTTTTCCTATACCTCTAAATGTTTCTAGTCTCTTTGTATAGAATAGTACTTTGAAACGTTTGTGAAAAATTCAAAAAAACCCCATGAATAGTGATCTAATGAACGTGTATGTTTTTATTCCCCAGCTTCAGTAGTCAAACCATGGACAGTGTTGTTTAATTTAAACTCTCATTCACTTACCTCACCTAAATTATTTAAATAAATCTCACACATATTAATATGTAATCAATAGAAATACTTCATTATGTTTAAAATATATGTATTATATTATGGTATCAAAATATCTTTATCATATGTAAAGAAATAATTCTTTACTGTCATGAAAGATCTAGTAAGTGTTCAAATCTCTTTCATTGTCTCTGTTTTTACAGTTTATTTGATGGATTTAAGAAAGTTACAAAGTATATATTTTCATTTTTTCATATCTGAAGTCTCTTTTTAATAGCCATTTCCTTTCCCTCTACTTTTTCTCTTTGCAATTTATCTGTAAAATAATATAGTTATGCCATTCTCACTTTCTGGATTTTGCATGCTCATGGTTTTATTTAAAATGTTTCTCTGGCCTTTTGCTTTCGATTTCCTGGCAATTAGATCTTGAGACTTTATCAGATTCTGATGTGATTTATTTATGCACTTAAGAAGACATTATACAATGTTGAATTTTCTCTGTTTATGTGACATAATTGATACTGGACAGGCCAAGACCCAGAGAGGGAGGTCCTCAGGGCCCCTTGCCAAGAGGATTCTTGGCTTTGTATGACAAAGAATTCAAGGGTAAGCCATTTAGAAAAAGGGACAGAGATTTATTAAGTATAGAAGTAAGAAAGGAGCTACTTCACAAAGTAGCTGTCTCTCCTCCCAGGTAAGGAACAGGACCACACTTTGCCTCTAAGGGAGGATTTTAGAAGTTGTTTTTTTTTTTTTTTATGTTTATTCATTTTTATTTATTTATTTATTTATTTATTGAGATAAATTGTCACAGACTATGAGTCTGGAGTTCTTTCTTGTCCAGCAAGAGCACAGACACAGAATTGAATATGAGAGAGGCTAATGTCCAGGAGGAGACAAGAGCCCCAAACAGCAGTTTTAGCTCCATATTTATTGAGCTCAGAAGATACTACCCACGTGGTGAACGTGAAGAAAACAAGATCTCACACATATGAACGTGGAGAAAATAATCAGAAAGTAGTGATCAGAAAGTTTGTGATCAAAGCACAATAGTATATTGGCGTCAGATGGAAAGTAATTTCTGGCAAGTGATATAACAAGTTATTAGTGATCCTATTATAATATATCACCAGCTATCCTCAAATGTTTTGCCCTGTGGTGGTGCCTTTCCACCCTAAGTTTTTTTCTAACCCACTTATGTAAATAGAACACATATTTTTTCCCCACAATAAATAAACATACTCACATGTGAATGCAAGCAAGGGAGGGGAGAGAGAGAGGGAGAGATAGAATCCCAAGCAGGCTTCCTGCTGCCAGCACAGAGCCTGACATGGGGCTCAGTCTCACAAACTCATGATGTCTTGACCTGAGCTGAAATCAAGAGATGGAGGCTTAATGACTGAGCCACCCAGATGCCCTAATCTAAGTTTTTGTTTTGTGGTTTTTTTTAAATTATGTAACCTTATATGGAGGGGCTTACTCTTTAACTTTGGGTTTATCATTCACATTGGGTGGTTATATTTTCCAGTGTCTCAGGGCTGTGTAATTACCCACAAGGAGCAATTTTAAGAATGTCCAGCCTGAATGGCTTTTACTACTGGAAGGAGTGTGGTCTTGTAATTTATCATGAGTCACATCTTGTGACTCTTTGTATGACCTGCTAACTTTTAGGTTAAGGGTCAGCCTAAAAACAAAATGGCTTTACTTTGCTCAACTTGTGTCCTAAGCTTTCCTTCCCTCCTACCTCATAGGTAGTCACTATTCATCATTGCATGGAACAATTGTTTCATTAGGGATTGTAAAGTGAAAATATTATTTAAAAAAATTTTTTTAAAGAGAAAATATTCTAATATCATTCCCCTTTCACTTATTAGCTAGACTATTTCTATAGGGAGAAAATCTTTATTAACTCTTGTTTGACCTTGAAGTAAGTTTCTTACAATGAAGGAAGATAAATGTCTGAATCTCCACCACCACAATCTTTATTTATCTGTATTCAAAATATCTGGTAACATCACTAGCATTGCCTAAAAGTGACTAAAGAGGCTTTATTTTGTTTGTTTTTGAATCATTGCAAACATAATTAATGTATTATGGTTCAATACATTGCAGTTACTATTGTTATTGAAAAGAATCTCATTTTTTTACCTATGTGAGTCTCTTAGAGTTTCTTGCTTCCTTTAGACATGATTGCAGTAGTTTTCTTTTCTTTCTTTCTTTTTTTAATGACTTTTTTACCTTACTGTATGATCATATTCCAGATTCATCTTCTAAATGTTCTGTCTTGGTGTAGTTATCTGCCATTTCTATTAGGACTCCTGACTTCTTTTAATAGAAAATGGTTTGGGGCACCATAATTAAGACACTAGGGATTATCATGGCTACAGGATTACTATGCCTTTTCAGTAAAGAGTAAATAGTTATTCTTATTAAAATATATCATAAGTTCATTCTGATATTTCCTAATCAAATCTAGGATCATGAGAGTTTTACTTACCATTAAAAACATTTTTTAATGCTTATTTATTTTTGAGAGACAGAGACAGAGCACAAGCAGGGGAGGGTCATAAAGAGAGGGAGACACAGAATCCAAAGCAGGCCCCAGGCTCTGAGCTGTCAGCACAGGGCTTGACATGGGTCTCAGACTCAAGAGCTATGAGATCTTGACCTAAGCTGAAGTCAGGGGCTCAACTGACTGAGTCACCCAGGTGCCCCTACTTATAATTTTTTAATTTTTTTAATTATATTTTTATTTAAAAAAAAACAACAACAAAAACACTGATAAAGGGAAGCACACAAACAAATGCATAGGTTAATGAGAAAACACTTATGCAAATGGAAGATGTAGCTTTTTATTGAAGTGAAACGAAATGTGTAAGAGAACAAATTTTCAGGAGTGTATAATAAATTCAGTTGAATTTATTCAGTTGAATTAGAGTTGCCATGATATATTTATTTTGAGACCTCTCATAGACTGCAAAATTATATAGTCATCAGAATAAAGATGGTTATAAACAGACATAAATAGGGTTGAAAATATACCCTGAGTTCGAAGAGTTAAGGGGGAAAGGGGTTAAGGATGGGTTCCTGTGAATTTAGGTTGTTATCAGATGTGAAAAAAGAAAGTAGACCCAACCATAAAGATTAAAGCTAACACAAAGGGAGGGATAAATCATGACCCTAGAGTGAAAAGGAAACAGGAAGAAAAGTTTTAAAATTCTTACATAAAAAACACTTTCAGATATCATAAACATGACAAATAAAAAGAGAAGTGAAGAATGCCCAGGAAATGGCCACTAGGTGGTCATCCATGACACTATTCAGAAGCGTTGTACTGGAGTGTTTGGATTAGAAATCACATTTCTGTGGCTGGGAAAGTGATGGGGATAAGAAAAAATAAATTGTAAAAATAATAAGTAGACTTTAAAGTTAAACAGCAAATTTCAGTTACCTGATCTGCCCAATTTATTAATCATACTAGTTTTGAACTGAGTCCTTAGAGACTCTCTCTAGTCAAATGAGAGGCCAGGCTGACTCAAGTTTTATAAAATTTTATATACTAGAGTCCTACTGAAGATACTATTTAAATGAGTTGTTGTCTGTTTTTAAAACTGAAAATTTGAAGACTGTTGCTCTCCAATTATCTTTCTTTTTGAAAAAAAAAATTTTTACTTATTTTAAGAAGTATATGGTTTAAAGAAAGATATATAAATGTTTTAAGAAATAATATACTGTCATCCTTTTATCCTTTTAAAAGAAAAATTTCATTTTCTCCTCATGGTCCTTGTGTATTATCAAATTCGTAATGTAATGTAAATCATCTGAAGTTGTCTAAAATTTTTCCTAGAATTTAGAAAACCAACAATATAGAAAATTATTACGTATTTTCAATAGATAATCAAATTATAAATATCACTTTCTCTTAAAAAGTAAAGCCTTTTTAACTCTCTCACTTATTAGAGGACAATGTTTTTGTATGTTTTGAAGTACTAAAATAGTATATTGTTGGAACGTTCTCATTTGTAAAAAAGGCATTGGTTAAATTTCCTTTTTTTTCAGTCAGCAGAAACAGCTGGTAAAATTCTCCATCATTATCCATTCTTTCATATATTTTTTCCTCTTAGTTAAAACAAAGCATATGAATCTATCTTGAAAAGAAAGTAAAATTAATTGATATAATTTAAAATTTTATGATTTAGTTGATAAAAGTTAATTTCCTAAAATACTACTTTTAGTAGTATTTTTTAGATAAATACAGTTGCATTATAGCTATCTTTTAAATGTACCAGTTATTTGATAAATAAACCTTTCTGAAAATCTTCCATTGATAAATTGACTCAATTTTTTTACCTGTCAATTATTTTTTGAAAAGTTAGGTCATAGATAGCTTTGCAGATTATTCTGATTAGAGTTATTCTCTTTTCTTTTTGCCAAAGGTAGCATTTCTCTAAACTTTCTTTCCTCCATGTGTTTGCTAGCTCTGTAGTATTTTTAAAATAGTGTTTTGTTAAACAAATACAACACCAGTGTGTCCACTCCTTTCCCTCAACAGATGGTCGACAGCAGATGGTGCAGATGATTGTTCATAGATTTTCTTAGAACAGAAGCAAGAAAAAATAGTCCAGGTGTGTTCATTTGTTGATACTACACCCAAATTTAACCAATTAAATATGCTCAAAAGAGTGTTTTTGAATTTAACTCCACTTATATTACCCTGAGAAAGATATATACTTAGAGTCCTCTCTTGATTGATTCAGCCTGTTTCCTTGTCACTTTCATCCTAGTAATTCATGGCATTTCCTTGGTAATTTGAAATACTTTAGCTTTTAAAAGTTGGCTAATAATGTGTTAACAAAGAAAAAAGCCACATGAGCAAAACAAAATTGGTACACTGGAGTTTACAATGAAAGTTCCATTTTCTTCCTAGTCTTCCTTGCATATGTCAAGAAAAATTATTGTGTGCTCATATACGTATATAAACATTCATAAATATGTGTATCATGAGTAACTTGCAGATCTTTCATATCCACACCAGAACATTTATTTCATTGCTTTATTCCATTGTCCAGGTAATTTTAATATTCACCATTTTTTTAATTAACATTCATACATAAGAATTGTATAGTTCTTTTTTGTGCTTTCTCTATTCTTTAGGAAGGTTATAATGGAGAATATTGTGGTATTAGAAGCTTTCCTAATTCCCTGATGCCCTGACCTAGAGAAAGTTAAATACTATCAGCTGGTAATCTTCTTAAAATTTGGTAGGCTTTTCTTATGTAAGTGTCTGTGTTTTTCCCTTGGCTTTAGCAATTTTAGCAGACACGTGTTTGTGCGCATGTGTAGTGTTTATTCATGCAGTGACTGTAACTTATCAACTTTCTTTTCAATGGCAGATATAAATTCATTTAATTTATTTAGTTTCCTTTGATTTCATTGTTTCATATTTTAATGAGGAAACATGTATTGTTATTAAGGAATATATAAATCACATAAAATAATGTAACCAACATACGTAACAACACTACTCAAGTGAAACTGATGTCGAAATTTTGCCTTCTTAATTCAAAAACCCAAAATATTATAAATGTATCTTATAACTTACTCCTTTTCCCAGAAGTAAAAAAAAATCTTGAAGTTTGTGTTTTTATAAATTATATTGAGAATTTTTTAAGAATTACATATATTAAAAATCATACATATTGCCATAAGTAGATCTAGTTTCTTTATTAAGTAGATCCATTTCATTTCATTTATATTTCTCACGAAATGTTAAAAAACAGCTAATCTTATACTTTATATTTTATTAATTTCTAATTTCATCTTTATTACTTTTATTATTTTATTATAGTCTTCATTTTGTTACTCTTTTACTAAACTGGTATTTCAATTTATTTTATATAGCATTACTTTGAGAAGTAATTCATCAAAGGATGGCCTTAACTTATATACTGACCCATGAGTATTTCACTGTATTTGTTTTTTGACATTTTGCAATTTTGTAATTTTGGCTATTATTTTTTTCTGACAGAATATTTGCCTTTAATGTTAAGATTTATTTTTTTTTTAAATATCTGGAATTAGAGTTTTTGCCCCATTTTATGATATGTATCCTTTTTACTACATTGAGATTAGGAACTTGTCTTTACTCTCTCTGATTTCTATGGAAATTAACTGAGTTTTAATTCAAGGTCTAATTCATGACGATTTTAAGCTGATATTTTTTTCAATTAAGTTAATCCATTTAAAAAATTGTTTTAGGGGCACCTTGTTGGATCAGACTTCAGATTTCAGTTCAGGTCATGATCTCACAGCTCACAAGTTCGAGCCCTGTGTCAGGCTCTGTGCTGACAGTATGGAGCCTGGAGCCCACTTTAGGTTCTCTGTTTCCCTCTCTCTCTGTCCCTCCCCCGCCCCTGCTCACACTCTGTTTCTCTCTCTCAAAAATAAATAAACATTAAAAAAAATTTTTTTTAATTGTTTCATCTTTTGTTTCCAGAAAATAAAATTGCCTATTTATCTATCATCTGTATCTGTATCTCTGTATCTTTCCATATATAGCTATTTAATGAAAGAGTGCAGCTCTGGGGCACCTGGATGGCTTAGTCAGATAAGTGTCAACTTTGGCTCAGGTCATGATCTCACAATTTGTGAGTTCGAGCCCTGCATCGGGCTCTGTGCTGACAGCTCAGGACCTGGATCCTGCTTCAGATTCTGAGTCTCCCTCTCTCTCTGCCCCTCTGTCACTCATGCTCTGTGTCTCGCTCCATAATAAGTAAACATTAAAAAAAAAACATTTGAAAAAAGAGAGAGGGAGTGCAGCTCTATAGGATGCAAATAAAAAGCATTACTTTTTTTTTTTTTTTTCCAATAGCCATTCAAAACCATTTTATGAGTCTGGTTTTTCATAGTTCCTCAAATGAAAGTTCTGATAGTTCCCATAACTTTTATTTACCCTTAGATAACATAATAGTCCCTACAATTTGGATAAAATTTCTACTTCATTCTAATGATGAAGATCTCAAACTTCATGTAAAAAAATTTACTCTCTCCCTTGGCAGTGCTTCAAGCTACAGAACTTTCAGTGAAGGAATAGGTCATGCTTGATTTGTTTTCTTTCCCTCTTTGTGTTATTCCCCCACTTATCCCCCATTGGACTACCTCTAGTTCCCATAGGGATCCAGCTCTAAGAGAGAAGAGTGATATAGGTCAGGAAATAATCTGCTTGACTAATACTGTCTTTATCTGTCATTGGTAGTTAAGGGTTTAAGGAAAGCTCTAATTGATTTTCCCAGGATGCTCCTTCATAATTTCCTCAGAGATATCTTCCTGCAGACATCTAATTGAAATAGCTTCTTTAATAAAGCCAAAGCTGCCCTTTTCCTAATCATATAGCTACCATCTCAGCCTCAGTACCTGCCAGCATGTCTATAGCCTTTCCAGACTGGCCTCACTTCCAGCAGGAAACACTTTGGTTCACGGAGCTTTATGCTAATTCTCGGGCCAGGGGCATCTTGCCTACCCCACATCTGATTAGAAGGAAATATTTATTATATTGAAAGTGCAGAAACTAAATGGGGTGTTATCATAAAGCAAATATCTTCCACTCTTAAGACCTATAAATCTTTACACTCATTCTCCTTTTGTTCCTAGGTGAAACCTGAACTATTTTTAGAGCTCTTAGAGAATATTAAGTTATCTGGTCATACCCAGTCACAAAAAACAGTTTCACCTTGGTAATTAATAAGTCATTAGTCCTAGAAGATATCGACACATAGTGATTTTAGACCATGGATTCTCCAGACACTTTGCATGTGCTCAAATCCCAGTGTCAATGCTCAAAAACTCTGTGACATTGAGAAAATTCATGACAAATGTATGCTTGTTTTCTGATCGTAAAATTAGAAGAATAATAGCATGCACATCATAAGGTTTTGTGCATATTAAGTGTCATAAAAGTGACTGTTCATAAAACTTGGAATATCTAAAATATATCTTTTCTTGTAGCTTGGGCTACTCCAAGTCCAAAAATTTCATTGGGAAGATGTTGGGGTATACCTTGGGAGCTTTATTTCCATTTACACAAATTCCATTTCTCTCTCCACTTCTGTAAATAGCTACTACTTTTTGCCAAGTTCTTGGATCATGTAAAAGAAAAATAAGAGAGTAGAAATATCATACCAGCCTTGACTTTGCATTACCAGTTTAGGGGATTGGCATGTGTCTGTTTTGCTCTCATTGTGGCTACGTGACTGTAACTCCTTTAATATTTCTTCACTGACTGGTAAAGACCATGTTCTTAAAGTTCTGAAAATGAGCTCTTGATGACTGGAGCGTATATCGGTTAAGTTATTTTGTATAGAATTTAATTATACCAGAAAGTCAAAATGCATGTACTTTATGACCTTTAAATTTCATTTCTAAGTGTCTACCCTAGAGAAACTCTCACACATGTGTACAAGTAGACTGATATGAGAATGTTTATGGAAGCACTCTCTGTAATGATGAAAAAAAAGAAACTACCTAACTAGTTCTCAACTGACATTTAAACTAGTTTTCTCCTATGTTACCTGAACTCTCAATATAACTCGTCACAGTTTCTCCATTAATTTTTATACTCATTATTTCTATACCATTTCATTTGAAAATATTAACTTATTTAAGTTGTAATATCTTTCCCACATTTGCCTTACTTATCTAGTATATGCACGTAATTCTTAAGGATGCATGGAATTACAACTCCCAAGTTTTGAAGGCCATAATACTTAATAATGCTTATCTCAAGTGATTATTAAAATTGAAAGTTCTGGATTAGCTTGGACAATAAAAATTTAAAGCATATAATCCTTCTCTGTACTTTCACTACAATAAAAACATTCAATATCTTTTTAATGCTTTTAAAGTGACCTAAGAGGTCCAACATGCTTTGGCCCCAGCCTGGATTTTTCATTTCCATATAACATACTCCTATTATCCTTCTGTGGTTTTCTGAGTGGACCCATAGCTTTTCATGTTAGAGTTTAAAAATGCCTTTGCAAATGTCAAAATCAACACCCTTATATTTTCCTCACCCATCACTCTGTTTCTTTCTCATTCCCCACACATTCTCTTTCAAATACACGCACACACACACACACACACTCATACACCATGCACATACATACAACCTTAACAAAGTCTGTACTGATACAAATTTTTTGTCAGTGTTTAACATCACTTCCTTGGGGAAGTCTCCCTTGATAACATGTGGCCATAAGCTCTCATTGCAAACTACAATCTGTTTTCATAGTTACCATTACAACTACAATTAGATAATTATGTTTCAATTACTTTTGTTTTATATCCACCTCTCCCACTAGACTGTGCACATATTGTTAAATAAATGGATGAGTGCATGCATGAATGATTGAATGGATGGAATCAGGCCGACCTAAATTAGAATTTCCAATTAATGTCAATAAGCTACAGGTTTCTTATCTGAAAAACCTATGGTAATAATACATATTTTACAGAGCAGTGAGTATTAAAGTCAAGTATGTAAAGTGCAATAAAGTATGTAATGTATATATAGTAAATTGATAAATCACTGTCTCACTGTCAACTATTAGTAATAAAGCTCTTTTCTCTAGAGGACTCTTTAAATATAAAAAAGTAATAAAGTATACAAAAACACTATATGAGAGATTAGATAATCTGAAAACTCTCTTAAATACAAACACTTAGAAACACTTCAGAAATGAGTAGATAATTTTCAAAGAAACTAAGGGAAATTTCCAGGAGTTAAAATCAAGTGGAAAAAAAAAAGAACACTATCCTGAATATTTCATAATGTAGATTGATACTTATGGAACCAAGAAGATTAAGTTTTGATGTCTCACTAGGGATAGAAATCGAGATTTTGAACATGAGAAGTAAGAGGTTGAATTGAAATAAATATCTCTATTTAGCATCCATGAAAGGCTTTATACTCAGCAAGAAGCTGACTAGGATAATAAAATAATTAACACAGAGAGACAATAAGGAAGGTGGGAAGAATTTGTTAGCACAGTGGGGGTGGGGCAAGAAATATCATCTCAGAGGGATGTCAGGAAACTTTTTTTTTTTCCTCAGAGTGTGGTCCAAAACGATGAGTTCACTATCCAAAATTACAAAACACAAAAGGAGGAAAACAACCCAACATACTCTGAGTTAGCACACATATCAAATAAATCATTGGACAGTATACACAAACAATATCTTTAACAACACTAACAGAATAGACCAACTTTTGACCAGTTTATAAGTGAAACAGAAGCAAGATACTCATAAACAAATGGAAGAAGTAAAATGCAAGTTTGTAAGTTTTTGGAAAACAGCCAATCTTATTAAATACTAGAGAATACATGCACTAATACTCAGAATCTAATATGTTGCTAGAAGGCATGGCTAGGCTAAATTAAAATTACAGACGGAATTAAGAATTAATTTGTTACAGCATCAGAAATAAGTAAATGATATAGTTGCAATTTGCCTTTACTCTAAAGTGACATAATATATCTTTGCCCAGATCCTTGTGGGGTACCTCAGTGACCTTACACAAAACACTTACAGACAAGATCTTAACCCCATCCTATTTCCTCTAGGAGATATCATTCTGATGATATCTTCCTCTGGAGAGAATCATTTGAACACTACTCGAGAGCATACAAATACTCACAAAGGAGCTTACTGGAAGGGGGGTGGACCATTACCCTACACATAGTACAAGGTTCCCCTTTCTCAGTTAAAATCCTAAACGTTAGTTGGAAAAACCAGGGCCACTCCATCCCTGACATTGTCCAGTAATGATTACTCACCCTCTCAGCATCCACAATGTTACTACTAGCTCAGCATCTTTTAGTTGTCTTTGAGTTCTAGAAGCAACACACCCTTCACCAATAAGTTTTACTGAAGCTCATTTGTTGTTACTTGCAAATCCCCACAGTTTGTATAGGGCTCCCTCCAGCAAAAAAAAAAAAAAAAAAAAAAAAAAAAAAAAAGCCCTAAAATCTGCCCAAATTGCAATAAAACAGGTGCTTCTATTAATGCCAAAGAAAAGAAGAAATATTTTCTTTAGAGGCTTTGGCCTGCTGAGTCTCAGGACCACCTATGATGTCCATAAGTTGTCTGTTTATTCTCATAGAAGAAGTTGCCCTCCTCAGGCCCATTTTATGTTAATGAAAGGGACGATTGCTGGCCTTATAGTGAGCTATTCTGGAAACAAAGTCTCTGATAGGACCCATGCCCCCCATCCTCTGTACCTAGCTGCTTATTGTACTTTGAGACAGAAGCAGCACCCTACTCGTTAGGAATGGGCACCAAAGCCTGTCTGCTAGAGCATAGAGCCAAATCTGAGCCCTCTGGCATATCCAGTATGCAGGAAGGATGGCCTCCCAGTCTTCTGTCTTTTGCAGTCCCAGTTCTGGAAGATTTCAGTCTTCTCCTAGACTCTTGGTGCTATAATCTGAGTGTGATGCCCAAATTTCATTTAGTTGAAATCCTAATGCCCAATATGATGGTATTAGCATGCAGGATCTTTGAGAGATGTTTAAGTCATGAGGGTGGAATCTTCATGAATGAGATCAGTACCATTATAAAAGAGACCTTATAAACCTCCCAAATACCTTCTACCATGTAAAGACACATCTAAAGATCTACAGTCTATAATCTGAAAGGGGCTCCACTAGAACCTGATCAAGCTGGCACCCTGATCTTGGACCTCTAGCCTTCAGAACTGTGGAAAATAAATTTCTGTTTAAAAGCTACCTAGTCTGTGGTATTTTGTTATAGCAACCTTAATGGACTAAGACACTTGGTTACCTAGGGAGTCATTTGGATACAACTAAGTGAGTATCAAAGGAGTTCACAAATTTTATAGATGGTATCACTGTTATTAAATATCAAAAAGCTCTGTGGGGAGTTGCTGCCTTTTCATCCCTTAAAGAGAACATACCTAATAAAGAATAGCACCTGAGCCAAACATAATGTAATGTTAGCATAATGGGCCAAACATCAAGTAAGCATCTTGGCAAGGGATGCCCTGGCCAGAAATAAGCAATAAATGCACGTTAACGGAATTTTGGGGGGGTCACCTGCTGGCCAATGGCAGCAACAATGATTCTTTATTTAAGGGAGAAGCCTTGTCTTGCCTTGTATTTATCCAAAATATAAATCAAGGTTATGCTTGTCCCTACATCCACTAAAACAATGACATGAGGTCTAACCAAAACACTATTTATTCCCTTCATACAGTCTAGACATCACTGGTAATGAATGACCAAGGTTCTGATTTTACTTCACAGAATGCACGATGTTGAACTCTTTTTTTTTAAATTTTTTAATTGTTTATTTATTTTTGAGAGAACAGAATGTGAGCAAAGGAGGGACAGAAAGAGAGACACAGAATCTGAAGCAGGCTCCAGGCATTTTGCTGTCAGCACAGAGCCCGACATGGGGCTTGAACTCACAAACCGTGAGATCATGACCTGAGCCAAAGTCAGATGCTTAACCAACTGAGCCACCCAGGCATGCTGTGTGATGTGGAACTCCTAAATAAGCTTTCACCGTGATTTTCACCTCCCTTACCAGTCTCAGTCTGCAGGCATTATAATGCAATAATGGCTTGCTTAAGTAAGTTAAAATACAGTGAAATGAAACATGACCCATTTCATTTATCAATCAAACATTATAGGTTAAGTGTAATAAAGAGTCTGGCCATTTTTTGATCTTTGGCTGCTGAGAGCTTTTAATCCTCACCTCACTCTTCCTCCTGTCATTTTACCTCACATCTGGGAAAACTGGTAAGAAAATTTGGGTGCTCCCTTCTCTTGTGCTGGCAAGAATTTAAAGTTTAAACCATGTGTGGGAACACTCAGCAAGGCTTCATCCTAAAAAACACAAGCCAGTCTTCTTTGCCCACTCTGAAACCAATTTCAGACCAGCTTTGGAAAAATGGACCTGCTCACTGCATATTTATTATGTAACCAACTTTCACACCCTCTTGGTGTGTGTGTACATCATTAGTCCTCACACTGAAAACTAACACCCTTGTAAGATGATCATAAAACACAGGTATATAAATATTTACTAAAAATCAGTTACAAAGACAAAAAATTAAAAAGATAATTGGGTAATAGATCTGTTCAGAAATTTTAGGAAGAGATCATAAACATAACCAGGTGACCATGGATATGCTAATGAAAACTAGAAGTATATAATTTTCCTACATCAGACTAGAAAATATGATGTAGGAAAATTTTGGCTAGAATGGAGATCAAAGGAAATTCTCAAATACTGTTGGTTTTATCTTAGCTTGGAACTAATTTACAATTTAGTAATATCTGGTTAATTTGAAGAGGCATATGCTATATGACTGAGATGATTCTAAACATTAGTTTTGTATGGGATAGTCCACTATTCACCTGTTTTCTGGCATAATAATGAATATCTCCCCTTTTTGTTCCAGAAATGACCCCAGTTTGGGCAATAAATTATTTAGTTATTCTATTTATGACCTTATATTTAGACAACTATATACATCCTAAAGAAGTACATATACATATGTGTAAAATAAATTCATAAGAATGTTATTATGGTATTATTTATTACAGAAAAATTACAAATATAATTTATTCTCTTTTTCTTAAAAATGTAAACTTGATTTTACTTGGGTGTTATTGTACCCAGTCAGAAAAGAAAATAAATTACCAAACCTCAATTGCTTTTAGGAACATCTGTATGACATGGCATTGGTTAATCATACACATATGGAAAACTTCACGTGGAATTTTCAGGAAAACTCTTTAAGAGGGAGATCAGTTGGCACATACCTGTATGCACTTTTCTTCCTTTATCCTCCTCATTTCAAAATGACCATAATGTCTATAGTGTGGTCTTCATAATTCAATTAAGAGGGGAAGACCAAGAGAATCACATACCCTTCAGTACTCATATCCATGAACTGTGAATTCAATACTAGGAACAAACTAACTTCCTGTGGATAAACATTATTTGGAAAAAGTAAACTACTTTTTGTTAGATTAATGTTACTCTCCCCTCCCATTATATGCAATTTAAATATCCAAATATTGAATACAACAAAAAATCTGGTGTAATCATAGACTGAATCATTATCCATTGGTTAAAATGATTAAACTAGAGTTGCATATAACAACATGGATATATAGTTTTTAAGTTGTGGAATGATAAATCCAATGTTTATATAAAAATTTTAAATATGCAAAAGTGCTCTGCTATATTAGCGAATATATTTATATATGGAAAAGTTACATAGGGATAATAGGGAAAATATCAACAACAATATCATTCTTATCTGAGGATAAAAAGAGGATAGAGATTAAGGAGGGGACACAATGACTTAATTTGGAACGGCTAATTCCTAGTTTATCTAAAAATAATTATAAAAGTGAAACAAAAAATGGTAAGACAACTGATTTGTCACTGAATAGTGGTTAGTTATATTATTCATTGTATTTTGTGTTTTTTTCCTATAATAGCTGATGATAACTGACAATTTTCATGTATGAAAACTACATAGGACAGAAAATGCAAAATTCTCATTCACTACCATGAGATTTTCTTTTGGATCTAATATCTTGTGTGCTATAATTAAAGAGGAAATGTTAATATTTCTCAAGGTAGGGTTTTAGTCAGATTATTACACTTAAATGGAGTTCAAGTGAGAACCATACATTTCATGTAAGTATATAAACAGGTCATTTTATCATTGTTAGGTTTGAAATTACATTCATTAAATCTCAAATACATCCTGCTTTCTCTTGGAATGTTTTACCTATATAATTTCCCAAAGCTACTGCCACTTAATAAATTCTATATTTAATGGTCTGTTTACATATGATAATTATTCTGTTTACTTTCTCTAAAGACCTTTTACTTGTCAATTATCATGTGCCTTTTCCTTCAATGAAAGTTTGAAGTCCTCTAGTAGGTGGATGACAAGCAAAAATTTAAACCACAGTAAAGAGATTTCATCCATCTTAATTTTTTTTGTTACAGAAAAAATACATGTTTTATATTAAATTCATCTTATTAAGTGAAAACTGCATAGTGGTTAATTTTGTCCATTTTTAGCAAAATTTTCAAATGACTACCATGCTAGTAGATATCATCAGCTGTTTTATCAATTTTACCTAAATTAACACAAATAATAATGCTTTATTAGCATATAAAATAGAATATGAATGAAATAATCATTCAGTTCAAATGGTTCTAAAGGCATCCCTTTTATTCTTTGGCATTTATTTGCAGAACTGGGAGCATACATTTTCTTTATGTGTTTGTGGGATTCTACTCTTTCTTACAATCACCATAATTGATTCAACACCACCAATGTTGTAGACATATACTAACCTACCTACTTACTAAAGAATATCATGGGCAATGAGGCCTAACATTGTGGCCCATTTTTCTATTAACATCTGGGTAATAATTAGTATACTAAGTTTCTCTAATAAATGATGCATTGTTTTTTCTTTCACTGCTTTTGAGAATTTCTCTTTAACTTTGACTTTCAATATTTTACTATTATATGACTGGGCTGAATCTCTTTCATTTTACCCTTCTTGAAATTTGCTGAGTTTCTGGGTGTATAGATTAATGTTTTTGACATTATTTCCTTGCATATAATTTCCATTAGTGTCCCTCTCATATTTCCTTCATAATATCCCCATTCCTCAACTTTGGTCGAATAATGGCGTTCCACATTTCTAAGAGAATCTGTTCCTTTGTCTTTTTTTTTGTTTTTTTCTAGATTGCATAGTCTCTGTTGATCTGTGTTCAAATTCATTAATTCTTTCTTCTGCCAGCCAAAATCCACTGTTGAAGACATTTTGGTCAATTTTTCATTTCACTTATTAAACTTTTTATCTACAGAATTTCCATATGGCTCCTTTCTTTTACAGCAATATCTTTAATGATATTTTCTCCTGGATGTGACATTATTTCATATCCTCCTTTATATTTTAAATGTTTCCTTTGGTTCTTTGAATATATTTAAAATAGTTGTGTGTTTTGTTCAATTTATTTAAATTCAAATTAGCTAACATATAGTGTAGCATTAGTTTCAGGAGTAGAACCTAGTGAGTCATCACTTACATATAACACCCAGTGCTCATCCCAACAAGTGCCGTCCTCCATGCCCATCACCCATTTAACTCATCCCCCAGCCCACCTCCCCTCCAGCAACCTTCAGTTTGTTCTCTCCAGTTAAGAGTCTCTTAATACTGGTATGAAATATTTGTATCCTAAGTCTCAGTCTGCTATGGCTGGGTAGAGCTTCTGCCTGACAAGTGAGGGCAGGATGGGACATCAGAGACTTCATTTTCACAGCTGTACCTGCTGGAAGTACAGCTGCTGCTACATGCTTCAGGAAGCGCGGGGATGATGAGGATGTCAGAAACCTGTCCTTTTCAGGTTGAAATTGCAGTATCACACCAGAAGGTGAGAGGTGAGACAAACCCCATCTTCATGGCCATGCCTAACCAAGATAGAGCACCCTGTGTAAAGCTTCCACACCACAGAGCTAGAGTGGGAGTAAGGGAGTAGGCCCCGTCCCACATGCCACAGATGCTCTTACTGTTGTCACTGGGATTTTGTAGATTAAATGAAAGATTCTCCAGTGACTGTGTTCTTTTAGAACATTTTCCAGAGTTCTTACGTGATTTTATTTTATAATTTTCATGAGTGAAACTATTGTTTTGATGAGGAGCAGTTCTGTTGATGTTTTTTTTTTCTTGTGCCTTTACAGAAGTTCTACACCAAAATGTATTATTTTAGTCATCACAATATAGAGAAATAAATATTATATAATACATGCCTATTAGTTCCTACTATTTATTTGATGAGCTTAAATATCATGTTACCTTGGGAGCTAGTCCCACACGTGCAATGTAAATTTGCCTAATCCTCTTCCCTAGTTATATATCAGTTTTCTTTCATATCAGCTGTTTTTACTTCCATAGTAATTATAACTTAATATAACTTATATTAATATAAACCATCTTATTGTATATCTTCTGTCTCCCACAAGGACCATGTTCATTTATTTACCGCTTTTTCAGACCACACAATATGTATGAATTTACTATTTTAATTTTTTAAAGTTTTTAGCCAAATGAATGAATGAATAAGTGAATACATTTTCTCCAACCTATCTGAATTACAGTATAAATTTAGAGTATAAATTAGAGTATAAATTTAGATGCATACTCTATGACAAAATTTTAAAAATATATCTTCACTCATTTTGATTAATGTGGTATAATACTAATGTAGTGTCATCATTTGTGAAATTAAAAAAATGTTATTTTAGACTGAGCTACCTTGAATGTAAAGAAGCTCAAGCCTTAGGGCCCATTGCTTGTAAAGATCCCTTCAATATTTACCCTATATAATATATAATATACTACATAGTATGTACTATAATTATATATAGCCTGTGAGTATATAAATTACATAGTATTTCAGTAAATAAATATATATACACACACATATATAATATACAAGCAATGTAATGCCTAATTATTTATAATAGTGTATATAGATTTATACACTATCATGTCAAATTCTAAAGGAATTTGAATTACTGCTTCATATGTCTTATTACCTTATTAAATTTATTTGTTTTTTAGAAATAATGATCCTATAAAATTAAAACATAATTGAAGAAACTATTGCAGTTGAGGCTCAAGGCATAAACTGAGAGAAAGAAGATTTCATAAATTTTGTAATGTCGAAACTTTTATACACGAAATAGAAACTAAAAATTTTATGGTCATTTTATAAAGACAGGGAATAGAGTCATGATAGTCACTAGACTAGAGATAATGAAAATTACAACAAAAGATAAAGAACACTGTGAGAATCATAACATTGCCAAACTAAGAATGAAAAAGCAGAAGGAATATGCAAGTAATGGTAAAGAAATACACAGTTTATAGGGTCCGAAAAGCACATAAAAGCGTGCCAATAATAGCTTCATTTTGAGGAATTAATTTTGGTAGATAAAATGAACTTGTACAATTTTTATTGAAATACAGTTTATATTGTCATGATGTAAAATTCATAATAAACCAATTTGAAGTAGATGCTGACAGCAAAATAGTGAGCGTCAGGAATTAAAAATTATTTCAGAGTTGTCACTACACAAGAATAGTTAAAATACCTTGAATTCTTACAGCCCATATAATACAAGCACTTAAAGTTTTCCTTCTTGACAAGTCTGAAAATGTACACCACATTACCAATAAAAAGTTGCAGTGTAGGAGCGCCTGGGTGGCTCAGTCAGTTGAGCATCAGACTTCAGCTCAGGTCATGATCTCACAGTCTGTGAGTTTGAGCCCTGCATCAGGCTCTGTGCTGACAGCTCAGAGACTGGAGTCTGCTTCAGATTCTTTGTCAATCTCTCTCTGCCCCTCCCCTGCTCTCAATCTCTCTCTCTCTCTCTCTCTCTCTCTCTCTCTCTCTCTCTCAAAAATAAACATTAAGAAAATTTAAAAACAAAGTTGTAAAGTGGAGGTATATTTCTTTAAGCCATCAATGCTGATGAGCAAAATTAGCCAACCATGCTAAAGAAAAGGTTGAATTTTCTTTCTGTTCTCTCTTTAGAATATTATTTTAAAAGTTTATTGTCATCTGAAGAGAAAATTTTTTAAAAAATAGGTAACCAAAATGTAAATAAAATGTAGTTATTTGGGAAAGTTAATCAATATCCTTTGTTTTCTTCTAAATTAAATGTTTGTGGTATACATAATAGTTTTATAATTTATAGTTCATTGTAATTTATCATTTCAAATATTCACTTTCATATGTGACATTCATAATTTTGTAGACTATTATATATAATTTTTTAGTCCCACAAAATTGAGATATGACCCAGGGTGGTGATAAATATTTAATAGATTATCACCTTTTATTCATTCATGTAACATGTATCAAGGTATATGACATAAACATATAATATGTATCAAAACATTTGACATCAATGTGTAACATGTATTTATAAAGTAATGATAGGGCATTTTCCCTGCATCTGTAAGCAATAGGATATTATAGAGCCCACAGGTGAGTCCAAAGTGACTCAATTGTCAAAAGCCCACATCAAAGAGACTTGCATCCTGACTCTTGTTATAAAATTCCCATCAGTCTGCCACAGCTGTATTAAAAAACAAATAAACAAACAAACACAACAGAAACAAAACAAAAAACTGAATCATGCCCAATACATCTATGAGATCCTGAAACCTGAGAAGTTTTGGGTATTTTAAATTGCTGGTAGAGGCAAGAAAGTCCACATGATTGCATCTCAAGGAAGAGTTGGGTTGGTTTTGACAAATATGACTATAAGAAAACATCACTGATGACAAGCTTGCCAAATTATCCAAGGATATTGATACCAGTCTAACCAAGGGGACTTGGGGGTTCTTCTTTCGTCACTGAAAACACGTGATTGTGCCTTTAACAGCATCACCAAATCTCACTGCCAGATTACAAATAGCTGCTACCCTCTCTGCTGGCCAAGGGTATTGTGTCTTCCTCACTGGAGTCAAGTTGGAGGCAACAGGAGGAAGGTATGAGAGAAAAAAAGGCATAGGGAGTGATAAAGAGCCTGTCCCAGTTGAATTCCAAATCACTGAAGATTTAACTCCATCTTGTGTGGGATGAGGGGGTGAGCTAAAATCAAATATGAAATCTAATCTTTAAAATACAAAACACATGATTTTAATAACATACAGTTATCATTTTTAATCCAATTATTCTGTGGAAACAAGTAGGTGATTTCTCCAGAGTATAGTGTGTATTAGTTAATGACAAAAAAATATTCCATGTTGAATTCAAAAAATTAACAGCAACAATAAATACCTAATACAAATGTGAAAATATTTTAAGAATCATATACTTAGTTGTAGATTCAGATTTCTAGTCTTTAGATATTACCTTATAAAAATAAGAGTAAGTATGCTTTAAAATGTTATTTCAAGAAATGATTACATATTAAATAATCTTGTAGAAACACTGATAAAATATTATGGTATCTGAGGGGAAGGAGATACTTCTTTCAGTTATTGTTAATAGAAGAATGTTTGTGGATGTTGACCATGAAAGACTAATAGATTTTTAAATTCTGGAGAGATGTGAAAGAATGTAATTTATGGCACAGAAATTTTAAATGAGAGATATAGTTTGTGTGGGAGATTAATGTCATGAAATATGCCTAAATTTAGTCAACACAAACTCACGATGGTATTTTTTTCATTGGAGTGTAAGTGATAGAATTAAACATCTGTATGCTTAACTCAAAAACTGGATGCATTTCACATGCTTATGATTTTTATTGTACCATAGTAAAAGATTAAAGGTAAAGTTTTACATATTTTATTTGTGGGTCTTTTCTGTTGCTATCTAATTCATAAAGTGGCAATATGTTTTCTAGAAACATCTTTTTTTAAATGAATTACTATAAACCACATAGCTTTGCTATTAAAAAGGAGGCATGGCATCAAATGACAACTACATAGATGATCCAAAGATGAAAATGATGTCAACAAGGTCATATCTGCAAGAAAAACTTGATTCATTCAATTGGTTAATATGTTGCCTTCATTTCTCCCTGTTAAGTAGAAACCAATCTGACTCCTAAGCAACACAAAAGATAAATTGTACCTTTTCTACTTATTTCCTTTATGGGATATTAGAAGTTTACTTAAAAGAATCCCTGGGAAGAAACAGCAAGAATTCTCAATTATTTTCTATACATATGCATAGGGAACTTCTCTAGGGTAGAAATAAACTGAGAAAAACTCATTCTCCTTGAAAACAATCCTTAGCTGAAAACAGGGAAATTTCCTATGACAAAAACACTTTGTAACAAACACAAAAAAGAAAGACAGTTATGATCTTAACATACTCACTTCTGTTGATTTAAAACTGTTTGGTAGGCATCTTGGATATACTAGAATTCGGTTCAGATATAAAATTATTTAAAAATGAAAAATAAATTTTGTCTCTTCACCCTTGAGATTTTAAAGAAACCTTATGAAAAGATAGACCAGTATCAAAATACATTTTATTCTCTCCTTGAGTCAACTATAAGCTCTGTGTCTTCAAAGGTTGCTTTTTTACTTCAGAATATATGTTTGAAAAATATTAAAGATCTTGTTTCTCTAATTTGATTTTATTAGTGGATAGTAAAGCAGGAGAAATTTAGATTAAAATGCTAAAATGTTTATGTAGGGTGTTTATGTGACACCAATGCATTTGTGTAGAAAACAGAATAAAATTACCAAACTAACATTTATGCTTATATGATAGATAAATGTGTCAATGGATATCTCCCATTTTGTGGAACTTGGTGTATGTGTGTGTGTGTATATATATATATATATATATATATATATATATATATACATATATATACATATGTTTTATAAATGTATGTGATGAATTTGTTTAAAGTATATAATTTGTTTTTGTTAAAAACTGTGAATGCATGTACTTATTGTAATTTCCCTGATAGAACTTTGAGTTGATAAACTGAATACAGCATAGGGTGAAATGGGATTACATTTGCAATTACGAGATAATAGGTAAAGAGTTTGCATCAACTTCAACCAAAGATTATAAATTGCTGAACTGTGCAAGAATTTCATGCTTAACAGAAATCAGAGTACGTTTCAAAGTAAAACTTTTTCAAAAGCCACAATATTTTGAAGGTACACAGTAATGTGATCACTATGGACTCTTCTATATACATGTTTTATAAATACCTGTTTGCTTTTCAGCAATTGTTGCTGAATATTTTAGTGTTGTTTAAATTACATATTTTTTCAAGTTTTCCATGAAAAATTTCTAGAGCTTTAAAAATGTATTCAGCACAAAATTGCTGAGAGGATTAATCTATGTGTTTGAAAATAATTTTAGGTAAGTGTTTTACTGAAGTACATGATGTTATATTATACATAAATGTACATAAATCGTAAACAGATTTTCCCAAAATTAATGGACCATTGTAACCAGCACTGAGATCAACAAAGGAGGAGGTCTTGTTTTTTAATCTATTTTTACATGTCTTTTGATTGGGGCATTTAGTCCATTTACATTCAGAGTGATTATTGACAGATATGAATTTAGTGCCATTGTGTTACCTGTAGAATTGGTGTTTCTGATGATGTTCTCTGCTCTCTGGTCCTTTCTATTTTTGTTTTTGTTTTTCTCTCAAAGAGTCTTTCCTTAAAACTTCTTGTAGGGCTGGTTTAGTGGTCATATTCTCTTTTAGTTTCTGTTTGTCTGGAGCACTTTTTATCTCTTCTATTGTGAACGACAGTCATGTTGTATAGAGTATTCTTGGCTGCGTATTTTTCACATTCAGCATGTTGAATAGACCACTCCTTTCTGGAGGCCAAGTATCTGGGGACAGAGCTACTGTGAACCTGATCTGTCTTCTCTTGTAAGTTAAGGACTGTTTTTCCCTTGATGCTTTCAGGATTATTTCCTTGTCTGCATTTTGTGACTTTGACTCTGATACCTTGGTGATGGTCTTTTTTTTGTTGAATGCAATGGTAGTTCTCTGTGCTTCTTGGATTTTGATGTCTTTGTCCTTTCCCAGATTCGGGAAGTTTTCAGTTATAATTTACTCACATAATACTTCTTCCCCCTTTTTTTCTCTTTTCATCTTCTGTTACTCCTATGTTACGAATGTTTACATTTTAATAAATTGGTGAGTTCCCTAAGTCTGCCTTGGTGATCCCTGACCTTTGTTTCCCTCTTCTTTTTAGCTTCAGTACTTTGCATAGTTTTATCTTCTGTATCACTAATTTGATCCTCTGCCTCATCTACCTTCCTTTTTATGGCCTCCATTTGGGTTTGCATCTGTGTTATAGCATGTTTAATTTCCACCTGACTTGATCTTAGTCTTTTATTTTTACAGAAAGGGATTCTCTGGTGTCTTCTATGTTTTTTTTCAAGCCCAACTAGTTATTGTTATAATGGCTGTTTAAATTCTAGTTCAGACATCTTACAGATATCTACATTGATTAAATCCCTGGCTCTCATTTCTTCCTATTCTTCCTTTTGAGGTGAATTCTTCCATCTTGTATTTTAGAGGAAGAAAAACCAATAATAATAACAGAATGAAATAAAAATTTGAAAATTAAAAAAAAATCAAATAAAGGAAGTAGATCCTAGGTGTGTTTTGGTCTGCTTGTTAAGAGAAACTTCATAGAAAAAAGAGAAAAGAGAAAAGAAGAGAGAAAAAAATAATAAAATAAAATAAAAAAATAATTTTTTCTTTCTGTATCCAAGAAACAAAAGAAAAAAGCAACAAAAACAAAACAGAAGCCACAGCAGCAACAAATAATGAACAAATAAACAAACTAACTAAAAAAACCCAAATGAAGCTAGATCCAGTTTCCCTTAGAGCTGAAACTTTGCAGCATTCTAAGGTCAGTAGACTAAGCTCATGGAAGAGATTTTTGCTGGTCTTCTGGGTGAGGGGCCTGCTGCTGCTCTGATTATCAGGCCTACTTGCCCTACTGGGGATGGGTCTGAGGGCACATAGAAGGGCTTGATGTAACTGCTCTGTTCTCCAGTTGGTGGTGCTGTTTAGCTCATTGGAGTTGAAAAGTGTTGGTGGGCTAATGGTGAAAATGGTTTCACCCCATTCTCTAGTCTCTAGAGCAAGAGTTCATGCCCTCAGAGACAAGTGATCAGTCACCCCTTCCATGTCCCCTACTTCTGTCAGTTCCCTGCCTTCCCCATGTCTGTGTCCAAGCTATCTACCTACCAGGTGGTGCCTCCCTCCAGAGTTTTATCTCAGGTGTGGCTGTGTTTCAGAACCACACTACAGAGACCCCTAGGGCTCAGACCCACACTGATCCTCTTAGGGAATGTTTCCCCACACTTTGCCTGGTACTGACTTGTCCCAGGAAATGGTCACATGACCACACAGAGGCTTCAGAGTTTGTGATAAATCACAACATAAAGCTGGCACCAGGATTTGCTGCCCTCAGCTGGTGACTTTGTTCCTATATGGGTGAACGTGGTGACTTGATGGCTCCCATTGTGTCTTTTGTCCATGGAGAGGTAGTATCACCTCCACCAAATACACTCCAAGCAGGGAAACTGCTACTCCCCATGCCACCCAAGGGATCTTTAGACCATGCTGCCCGCTCCCAGGCTCTGCCCTCTTCCTCCCTGGAGCACTTCCAGGTGCTGACCTCTGACTTCAGACTCTGTGTTCCTCTGTTAATAAAAAAAAAACCAAAAAAAAAAAAACAAAAAAAAAACCTGGCGGTATTGCAATCCTCTACTTTTTCCCCCATCCATGGTTTTGGGGAACAGTTTTTTTTGTTTTTTGTTTTTTGTTTTTTTTGGTACAGTACTCTGTGCATGTTTTCTTTCTTTCTAGCTGCCTTCTAGGAGAGTGCTTTCTTGTGCAAACCTGATGCACTGCTCTACCCCTCCTTCTGTCTTCTCTTCTACATGAAAATGGCTGCCTGCCCTCTGTGGTACTGTGGCTATTTTCTTCCCCAGTTTGCCTCTCTACACCATGTACCTGCTGCATTCTCTCCCTCAAATTATGCAGATTGTTCTCATAATTCTCAGATTGATTTCCTACGTGTTCAAAATGGTTTGATGTTGATCTAGCTGTGTTGGAAAGATGAGATTAGCACAGGGTTCCCTAACTATGCTGCCAACTTGTCCTTTGGTGATTTTGAACAGCCTTCACCTATTACCTAATTGCAAAACTCCTCAGTTGTCTCCTTGAAGCTGAATTCTTGTAGTATTGGGTGTAGACTAGTCCTTGACTTACAATTAGATTAAAACATATGTTAAATTGAAAACCAATGGGTTGTTTGTTATCGGAATAAATAAGTACATTAATTGTCTTCTTATATCTATGATCGAATCTTTTTTTTTTCTTTTTTTTAGTTGCATGTTGATGTGTGTACCATCCATAAGTCCATCTCTGGCATTCTTTGCACATACTATTTTAGTGGTATTAGCTTATTATCTTAGGGCATGGCCCTGACTAATATGTATACATTAGTCCATGTTCCTCAAATATGTACTTAGCTAGCCACATTTTAGTGTTTATTGGTCTCCCTTGAAATTTTCTAAATCTGCTTGATTCAACAAGTTCAAATTTACACACATTTTTTCCTTCAAAATATAGTATCCATGTCAAGCCAGAAAGCTAGAAATCTTTTAAATTTGCATTATTATTTTTATTTCTTACCACTACATGCAGTGGGTTACCACATCTTAAGAATAGTGAAGTAAATTTAACTTTTCTTTGACTGTAAGTATAATAGAAGTCTCTATTAAAATATTTTAAAAATAAATTTAAAAGAAAAAATACTAAATGATCTTATGACCTAGTGTTAAAATCTACAACTTTGATCAATCTCTTCTATCTTATGCATATTTTTCAGTAGGTTCGATACTATAGACCATGTAATCTTGTTTTTGCTTTATACTATTAAACATCTACTTTTTAAAAACTGTACACTAAAAAATAATTACTGAATTGAAGATTTAGGCACTTTCCATTTATTTTACTCTTATAAATAATGCTTTATTGAACTCCTTGTGTAAGACACTTTTATTTACAGTTATTTCCATATGATTGATTCCTAGAAGTAAAAATAACTGCCAATGATCATGAGTAATTTGAAGACTCTTTACACATATTACCAACATATTTCCCAAAAGAGATATAACAATGTATACAATCTTCAGGAGTGGCCATTTCCTTTTACCCTGGATAGTATTGACTATTTTCATTTTAAAGGGAGTAAAAGACATCAAAAATAAAATTTATGCTTGATATATATGTTACATTAATTCTACTTCTTAACAGTTTCTTAAATCAATACACTCCTGTTTGTTATTACTGCAACTGCCTTGGATTTGGCTCGTATAATTTGTCTGTTGTGTGGCATTTGCCTCTTAAATGGTATTTCAGCATTGGTTCTAATCTTCCCCCATTCTTTTGTCAACATTTTAAAAAATGATTTTCTAAAATTCTAATTTAGTTCTCTATCTCTCATGTGTATAACATAATCTGTAAATAATTCTGCATGCACAATAAATACACAATAGAATCTCAACCCTATGATACAGAATTCAGAAGAGACCTCATTTCAACAGATAAATGTTTCTGGCCTTTGAGTTGCTGCAAAATCCTACCTTACATTTCTTTATCAGGGCTGTATGTCCTCACACCATGTTTTTATGATTATTTTCTTAATACCTTTTCTGTACCTCCATTCCCAGTCCTTGCCCCTTTGATTGTAAGGTCTGTGAAGACAGGGATATGTCTATCTCATTTGTTCACATAATCTCTAATACCAAGCCCAGTGCATGATACAGACATGACATAATTTTCCAAGTGGATTGTGAATAAATTATCTTTACTGTCTCTTTCTTAACATCTCATTTTCATTCTCACAGATTTCTAAAACAAATATTAATAATATATTATCAGTAATTCACTGATATGTAGATAGCTTCCAGAGTATACTATGCTTTGTTGTTCTTCTTTTCTTTGAATATGCTTTTTGCTGTTCTATGTCTAAGAAATCACTTCTTACGATGGAGTCTTAACATGAATTAATCTTTATTTCTCTGTAAATTTCTCACCCTGCCTTATCACTCATCTCAGGAAGATTTAAAGGGTCCCACACTATAGTCTCAATAAACCTATTTGAGAACCTCTATGTTAGCAACTAGCTACAATCCCTCTCTCCCCGTATTTGTCAGTTTCTTGCCCTGACTGAGATTTCCTTGAGGAAGTGTAGCTATGAATCAATTGCTGCTTTAACATTATTTGTTCCATTAAGCAAAACAACAAGGAAGAATCAACTATTTTTAGTGTTTTGTAAGGAGAGTGACTAATAAGCTTTAAAAAAATAAGTGATGTGCCCTATAGACCAGAAGCTGGAATGAGTGTTTACTAGAAATATAGATAAGAGTATAATTTAGATGAACCATGGAACCTAGTTCATATTGTTTAACATAAGGCTCTTATGCAGACTGTTTGTTGACCTTACAAGGTTCAGGTGAGTGAGGGGAAGACTATGAGACAGACTATTTGTTCATGATAGTAATTTAAAATTGTATGCTGCATCACCAATCACTGGAAATTATTTGAATATTTTGTACAGGTACAAGCACCTGTCATTTAAGTCATGAAGGCTAAAATGAACCATATCACTAACCCTGTAAAATTGGGCCTTCAATTATTACTGAATTCGTGCTAACTTAAAACTGAAATGCTCTTAAATTCTAATTATACTATGCACCACATCGTTACCTGACTCCATGAATCTAGCTTGTGATCTTGCTACCTAACATCATAGTCAATTAACTCTTCTTATTGTTAACAATTTGAATTATTCCTCTGAAATTGATGCCTAAGGCCATACTAGTTAATCAGGAAGTTCCATTCAATTTAACCAAGTTCAGTGCCATATATTCTTTATTTGGTTCCATAACGGGAGTAGAGAGGTTGAGTAGGGAGAAAAGCTCACTTTATCCAGTATCAGTTCAACTCTTTCTTAACGTCCCAATTCAAAGGCTATGTCTTGGACTTCCAGAAGAGAGAAGTTTTAACATGTTTTATAGGCAATTCAATATCACTTAAGGCTACCTTGAAGTTTCAGAGATGATAATATATACAACCCCAAATAGTATCTATTAATACATTTAAAACAGCATTTTTATTTTAATGGTACTGAAACCTATAGATTGTTTTAAATTTTTAAAACATTTCCCTGAGAATATTTAAAAACTATAGAAGATGATAAAAAATAATGTTTCTGAAAATAATGTGGAATAGGCAAAGCTAGGATATGAGAAAATAGAAAATTAATGATGCTGCTTCCCAGCAGGGATATTGATATGCACATTACTGTGTTACTGGAATAAGACCAGAAGCAATGAAAGAATCAATGTGAGTCTGGTCCCATATTTCAAACATCCTTTTCTTTTACCAAGAGAATAATATATAAGCATACATAAAAAACTACCCTGAACTCTATTTTCTCTCAGATTCATTTTTCTAGATCTTTATCTAGAATATACTGGCTTTAACTAGTTTGATCTCAGAGTACTTGTTTTTCATGTTCTTGATTACTCTTGATAATAGAGAACCTTGCATTAAAACATGAAATTTCGGGGTGCCTGGGTGGCGCAGTCGGTTAAGCGTCCGACTTCAGCCAGGTCACGATCTTGCGGTCTGTGAGTTCGAGCCCCGCGTCGGGCTCTGGGCTGATGGCTCGGAGCCTGTTTCTGATTCTGTGTCTCCCTCTCTCTCTGACCCTCCCCCGCTCATGCTCTGTCTCTCTCTGTCCCAAAAATAAATAAAAAACGTTGAAAAAAAAAATTAAAAAAAAAAATAAAACATGAAATTTCTGTTTGTGGAAAAAGCATAGGTTGTAGGGGCACATGAGAATACTAATTCTCATTAAATCCTAAATCACTTTATCTGAAACAAACACTTACAAGAAAATATTGCCTTAGGTTCAATTAGAAAATTCACCTATCAATGGAAAATTTCAGTGATTCTTATAGTGTACCTTATAATAGTATCATTACATGCTGTATAATACATTATTATACATTATGTACCTTATAATAGCATCATTAATACCCATGTTTCCCTTCACATTTCAGGCATTTTTGGGCCTTTTATATATTAAGACAATTCTGCAAAAGAAGGTGAATTCTAAGTAGACAAAGGAATGTTTTCTAAGGGCCATGCCAACATCTTACATGGATGTACCCTAATTAATGAATACATCCAACTTTTAATTTACAGATATTACTTAATTAAATACTTACAGATGTTAAATATTTTGTTTTAAATATAACTGTATATATTTATTTTCATTTATGTTAATGTATGAAAATATTCTCATGCTAATTCCATAATATATGCCAACATTTTATAGTTTTGGGCACATAATAATATTACCCGTATGAAATATTTGGCTAATTCATTTCATTATTCTATCAATGTAAGATGATGGTAATTTTTGACATAATTATTCTTAATATTTCTTTTCTAAATATCCTAAAAGTTAAGATCTTTAAATTTTTTGTGCAACCATTTTCATAAATTTTATTTATGCATATACATTTTTAAAGAGATTCCTTAAAATATGCCCTTAAGAAATTTTAATTAGCTTTTTGCTTTAAACAGTCAGTATTTATTTATATATATCAATGTATTTACCTTTATCATGGTCTTCATTTCATTTCGCATGGAAGTATGGCTTCTTGCTGGGATTGGTTTCCTTCTGTTGGAAATACATTTGCAATCATGTCTGCTGAAATCAACTCTGCTGTAGACAAACAAAACTTAACTTTTGTTTGTCAAAAAAATTTTTACTTTCCTTTCATTTTTTTAAGTCAGGTTTACTAGCGTGTAATTTACACACAGTAAGCTTCACTCTTTAAAAGGTAAAAATTCAATGAGTTTTGGCAAATCTTGACAGTTATGTAACCACTACCAGTATTGGTTTTGGAACATTTTTATCACTCCACAAAATTCTCTCCCTCAGGTGCCTTTGTAGTGAATCTCTTCTCCCCACCCACAACCCATGGCAGTCCTGGATATGATTTTGTCTCTATAAATGTTACTTTACGCAAATGTGTCATTTTCATCCTTTACCAGCAATATGTGAAATTTTTACTGATTCTGTTTTTTTTTTATTAACACATATATGTCAGATATTGCTTGTTGTTTTCGTCTTTGGTTTTATAAATTTTAGGCATTCTAGAAAATATGAAGTCATGTTTCATTATAGTTTAAAGTTTTATGTACCTAATAGCTAAGAATTTTGACCATCTTTGCATGTGTTTATTTGATATCTATTTTTCCTTTTTGGTGAATTGTCTGTTTTTGCCCAATATTGCCCAATTTTAATCAACTGTTTTTTTTCTTATTTAATTGTAAGAGCTTTTTAAATTCTGCTTATCGATCTTTATCAGATGTATGTTTCGGAAAAAATGTTCATCTTGTCAGTGATTTATCTTTTAATTTTCTCAACAGTGGTTTTAAAGAGCAGAAGTTTTAAATTTTGGCTCAGTATATTAATTTTTTAAACTTTTATTTTATTGATTTATTTTTTATTTATTTTTTATATTTGAGAGAGAGAGAGAGAAACAGAACATGAGCAGGGGACAGGTAGAGAGTAAGAGGGAGCCACAGACTCCCAAGCAGGGTCCAGGCTCCAGCTGTCAGCACAGAGCCTAACACAGGGCTTGAACTCATGAACCACGAGATCATGACCTGAGCTGAAGTAGGATGCTTAACCAATTGAGCCACCCAGGTGCCCCAGTCTTGTACTTATTGTATTATGTTTTGTTCTAAAAAAATCTTTGGATAACCCAGTGTCACAAAGATTTTTCTCTTCTTTTTACTTTAGAATTAAAAAGATAATAATATTTAAGTATGTAACTTATTTCATCTTATTTTTTTAACTATAATATGGTGTAAAAGATGGAATATATATTTCAATTATTTTTTCTTGTGAGATGTTCAATTGTTCGTGTAACATCTGTTGAAAACACTAGACATTTTCCCAATTGCTTTTCCTTAATACCTATTCAAAAAAATCAATGGATTCTATATGTGTGAAAGTATTTCTGAACTATTTCTTTTGTTCTATTTTCCATATGTCTGTCTTTATGCTAATATTAAACTTCCTTAATCACTGTCTTAATTTATATATATTAAATCATAATGTTAAGTTTTCAGGGCGCCTGGGTGGCTCACTCAGTTGAGCATCAGACTTCAGCTCAGATCATAATCTCATAGCTTGTGAGTTCAAGCCCCACATTGGGCTCTGTACTGACAGCTCAGAGCCTGGAGCCTGCTTTGGATTCTGTGTCTCCCTCTCTCTCTGCCCCTCACCCACTCGCATTCTGTCTCTGTCTGTCTCAAAAATATATAAACATTAAAAATATTTTCATTGTGTTAACTTTTCCAACTTTGTTTTTCTTTTCACAAAATTAATTTGACTGTGATAGCATTTAAGCTATACATCAATTTGAAAAAATTAACATCTTCAAAATATTGAGTATTAAATACATTGAGTCTTCTGTTCATGAAGATGGTTTATCTCTTAGTTTATTTACATCTTTCATTTCCTTATCAATCTCCTTTAGCTTTCAGAATATATATATTACACATGACTTGTTGGATTTATTATAAGAACTGATACAATGCTGGGTTGTCAAATTAATCTGTTGATTGACTCAAGTTATTGTCACAAATATATAAAGTATTAATTATAAACTCGTGCTCAGAAATTTTATTGAATTAATCTCAGAATTTTTGACTGATTTAACAATAATAATAACTAATATTTATTTAGTGCTTATTATGCACTGGATCACTTACAAAGTATTTTACACAAATTTTCTCAGTAATGCCAAAAATCCTAAAAAATGAATGCTATAATTTTCTTATTCTATAGACTCATAAATTGAGGTAGATTCTTATGTTGTTTTAAAGTGTATAGGTCAACACAAATAAGAACGTATGCATGCATATAAATACATATGCACATATGCACATATATATGCATATACATATATATAAACAATAGAATTCACTAATTAAAGCAGAAAAAATTGATAAATGGACTTCATTAAAGTTAAAACTATTGTTTTTCAAAAACTTCCATTTTAAAAAATGGAAAGTAAAGCCGCACTGGAATACAGTGTTCACAGTAAATATATATGACCAAGAATTTGTATCTTGAACATCTAAAAAAAAAAGTATAAGTCAATAAATAAGAAGAAAAACACAACAAAAGTATTTAGAAAGTTAAAGACACCACACGTATGAAGGTACACACATAAACATGCATATAACTAATATCCCCAGAAAAATTGTTCAGGTTTTTAGTTATCAGAATAATGCAAATACATATTAAAATCACAATAAGATGCCGCTACACACTCACTAGAAGCGAAAATTTAAAAAGATGGACAACACTAAGTTTTGGAGAGGATGTGAGGATGTGCAGAAACCAGAGTGCTAATACATTATTGGTGGAAATTTAAAATTGTCCAACCAATTTGGAAAGCCATTTGACAATTTCTTATAAATGTAAATCTACACTTACCATATGCCACAGCAATTGCACACCTAGATATTTACCTAAAAGAAATGAAAATATATGTCAACAAAAATGTATAAGATTGTTCATCGTAGCTTTACTGTTAACAGCACCAAATTAAAAATAATTCAAATGTTCAAAACCAGAATAGATAAACATATGTAGACATAAACATAAAATGGAATACTATACAATAATTATTTTTTTTAAACTATAGATATCACATCAATATAATCTTTAAAGTGTTATACAATTATAAATAACTATGTGATTCAATTCATATCACTTTTTAAGATAGGCAACACTGTGTGTTGTGATAGTCAAATCAGTGATTTTCTGGGATAAGAATGGGGAGTTGGCTCCAGGTAGATTTTAGGGTGGATGGGAGTTTTCAATGTATTAATTGTGGTAGGTATTGCACAGCTTTGTCAAAATTCATCAATCTGTACATTTATAATATGTGCATTTTATTGTAGGTGATTTGTATTTCAATGAACTGATCTTTTCAAATTTTCAAAATAAACCAGGAGTGAGATAGAATAAAATTTCATTATGGCAGTCTTTCAGTAAGCTTAGAAATCAATTGGTTTGTTCTAGAAATGACAGTCAGAGGTTTCTAGGAAAATTGTCTTCACAAGATAAATGAGGAAAAAAACAACATATGTATATGATTGCATATAATACTGCAGATTATTAATGTGAAAGCATGCCTAAACCTTGTTATATATGAGAATGAGAACATGATCTCTTTAGTAATGTAAAAATATATAAAATTTACAACAAAAATATGTTCCAATTTAAACAGATTTTAAACATATTTTGGAAATTTATGGTATTTTTTGAAATTATAAAGCAAGTTATTATCACATTATAGACTGTCTAATTAATAGTCTAGGGTTTCATTAGATTCTACTTATAATAAATTACTTTCCTATTCATGTAGGTTTTATGTACTTGTATAGCAAAGTTTTTCTATTATATATTTTTATTCTTAAGTAGTAATTCTTAAAGAATATGCAAGATTAATATATTATTTATTTTTATATATAAATGAAGAATACTTAATGTTTATTTTTTAACAATTGAGGTAGTCTTCTGATTTTTGAAAGTAGTTTGACTAGCCCTCTGATATTTAGTCATAACATTTAGTTTTTAAACTAAAAACCCTCATAAATATCCTTGTTCTTTTTAAAAATTAAAGAATCTTTTTTGAGAGTACTATATTCTTTTGAAGGAAATTATCTGAACTTCAAAAACTCCTCCCTTCACTGTATCCGTTTCTGTTTAAATATGCATTTTTCTTTCAAATTGTAAAGAAAATCATTTCACTTTAAAGTGTCAAGAAAAATGTTTTACACACACATGAATTTTTTTATTTAGAAGATAATAGAATGCTATTAAAATGTTATGAAGACCTATAGAAATACATGAGATTTTGCAGGGAATCACTTATACCAAAGCTCTCAGTATTCAATATGTCATATTTCATATGAGAAAATGTGCAGAAGTGAACATTAGTAACAACAATAATAGAACATTTTTTGTCTATTCAGAGCTGGAAAATGTATGCTGATACTCTTGGTACACAATTTCTGTTTCTATGGAAGAATAGTAATTGAAGATTTGTTTTTGTTTTCAATTTATTTTCAACTAAATTAATTTAATTTTCAGAGTTAAAGTTAAAAAATAAATGGAGATTCTTTTTTCCTAAAATGAAGGGTTTATGACAAAACTATTAGGTACTGTTAAAATGTCAAATGTGTTGGAAAATTTTATTGAATATTTGTGGGCAAGAGGGAACATTTAAATTAAGGAGAATGTGGTAAGACCCCAAACAGCTTATATTCTATCAAGAAATACAGGGGAAAGGGCATGATAAGGTCCAAATAAAATGTCTTCTGGGGAAAAGAAAAAAAAAAAGGAATTTGTGAGCATAAACTATGTTCTTACCCTTCTCCAATAGGTTCACTTACACTTTGTATGTGGTTTTTTTGTTTGTTTGTTTATGTGGTGTGTGTGTGTGTGTGTGTGTGTGTGTGTGTGTTTTGTTTGTTTGTTTTACAATTAGAAGGAAGAAGCTCATTGTCAGCAGCACTGAAGGTGTGTAGAACTATGGGGGCAGAAAACAAATGATGGACAAGAAAGAATGCAAAATGTACAAGGGAAAGAAGCATCTCAAACAAGCGGAGATTATAAGAAACAAGTACAAAGTTTCCAATATATCAATGTTGAAGGCACAAAGTTATGAGATCTCTGAGAAAGGATTATATAACAAAATGTTTCCAAAATGTCAAGCTGAAGTGTGGTGTAAAAATTAGAAATAGCTTAGAATTGGACAGATACTTCTTAAAACGTTTTATATCAAAATATCTAATTCACTTAACATGCTCCCAGAGAGAATATTCATGCTTAATTGTCAAATGCCTATCCCTAAGAATATAGTAAGTTCTTAGCTTCCAACAATATTCTAATGAGTGAATGAATAAATGAAGGAATGAATAAGAATTTACATCTGCACATATAGGCACCTATACTTCTTCTTCTGTCTCTCCTCCTTGCTATATAAATAATGCCAATATTTCCTTATTCAGACTCTTGCCTACTTTCTCTTCAGCTCTCAACTTAGAAATCATGTTCTTTATGTCAGTTTACCACAATCCATCCAAGACTGGGCTAGGTGATTTCCTGTGATCAATCATATATTACTCCTCACACTGTGTTTTATTGTCTTCTGTGCCCATCCCAGCCCTTGGTAGCAGGGAAAACCACGCATTGTTATTCTTCGAATAGAGTCTGTAAACCTTACCTGCACATAGTGTGTTCTCCAAAAATATTAGTTGAACGAACACATTCAAATCTTTGTCAATCAAATTGTAGATCTTGTTTCTTTGAGATCAGTTGCAAGTATTAGTTCCCTTTGGTGTTGTCATATTTGCCTGATTCTTCAAGGTGTGGGTAGACTTGTATTGGTGCCTGTGCATTGAAAAGAACAAACACCTCTTCCAGTCTCCAAAGACTGTTTTCTGCAGATAAAGTCCTCTTTCTCTGTCTGTTCCCTGGACTGATGGGATGACCTCCAGAAACACAGTTGTGCAATGTTGGAGCCACTTCTGTGGCTGTCACTGAGACACAGACAGGAGTGTCTTCTGCCTGGTCTCTATGCCAGCAAGCCTGAGAGAGGGCTGGTGCTTAGTATAGGTCTCTTTCAGGATTGCTAGGGGTGCAGACTAGTTTCTCCCACTGGGAATCTGGACCCTCAGGATCGCTGGTACAGTGGCAAACTATGGCTGTCAGGAAGCTGAAGCTATGGATAGGGCTTTTTCAGAATCTCCAATGGTATAGACAGAGATTTCTCCTTCCTAGTCCCTATGCCAGCAGGCTCCCTTGAAGACCTTGGCTGAGAGGGAGCCTACGCCCAGTGCAGAGTCCCTTCAGGATCTCTGGCAACACAGATGGGGGGTGTCTGCTGCCTGGTTCCTATACTAGCAGTACTGTTCATGGACTGCATCTGAGAAAGTCAGGACCCTTTCAGAATCTGCAGTCTGACTGAGGTTAGCAGACTCACCTCCAGGGGCCCTCGACCATGGCTGAGAGGAACTAGAGGCAATTCATGGGCCAATTCAGGGTCCACAGCCAAGACCAATATCTGTATGCCTAGTACCAGATATGCATGGGGCCACGACTACTCCAGGTCTTTTGATATATGGTGCTGGTGATAAACACAAAGCCAAACGGGGGTATAACTGTTCTCAGGAGTGCAGAGCTGTGTCTGGGTTTGTAACCAGGATCGTGATCAGTGAGCCAGTTGTCTGGGTGAGAACCTGTCTTCTCAAAATGGCTTTCCAGGGTCTTGGGGTGTACAGGGGTTTCATAACCTTCTGTTTTGATCCCAAAGCTCCCACAAAGACACTTTTCTCCATGGATGGATGGCATATTATTGTTGTTAATAAGGGGTTATGTGCAAAGGAAATCTTATTTGGTCAACTTGCTGATGTCACTCCTAATTTAGTTTTTTAAATGTCTTAATATTTAACTTTATCTTACATTTTCCCCAGCCTCCCATTTATTAAGGGCTCATCAATAATCTTTAATCTCATAATGCCTCTTAATTTAGAACAAATTGTAGATATTTTTCATAGTTTCTACTCCTACATGCCATTGCTCTACATGAGCCTGATACAAATGTCTGTAGAACCTTCAAACATTCTCAGCTCCAATAATTCATACTTTTTTACATCTTTCAGAAACATTTAACTCTATTATTCAAATGCATTAAATTGTTATGAGCCAGTTTGTGAAGTCTATTAATAAAAAGCTGATGCCAGTATAAATAAACCAACCAATTTAGTTTTTGAAAAAAATCCAACTTGACTTCACAAACTCTTTATAGAGTCAATCTATAGAGATAGTTAAAATACAAGAATTTGTGAATTTCATATGCATAAACATGTATATATGAACCCAGTAACCAAAGGATAATGCAAAATGAAGTAATTTCAGCAAAAATGTAAAATTTATATAGTTTGGTTTGATTTATTCTTTATAGGCTTATGCACATAGATTGATGTGGGACAATAAATTATCGATATTTTTGTCAACCTTGTAGTTACCTAGGAGGCTAATGGTAGGCCATGGAAATAGGTAAAAGTGGATGAATGAAATAGTTGCACATTTTGAAGTTTCACATGGAGACAGCATAGAGGAAGAGGGAGGAAGAGCTACTGAATATAAGAAAAATACAGCGCTAGAAGTTTGGAAAACGGAACACAGAGGAAGGATCAAAACTTTGAGTAACAGGGTTAGCCATAGGTTTCCTGCTGTTCATATGGATCATTAGCTACCTTTTGAAATGATAATTAGGAACAACGATAATTAGGCATAGATCTTCAACATCTTTATGCCTCAAATTTGGTACATTGTACCTTGAAAGAAAGAAAAGTGACATTTTACTTAAAAAAAAAATATCTCTCAGAGCATCCGTAACCTGTGCAACATAATTTCTAGGAAGACAAGGACAGAATTATATACCATACCCATTTTTTCCTTCTCAACAGTCCAATAGCCAACTTAATTTTGGTTTTTCATGGTGATTTAAAGAATATGTGAGGAAATTGATGCTAAATTTGAATCTTTATATATTACCATTTCTATGTATGGTGTGTGTGTGTGTGTGTGTGTGTGTGGGTGTGGGTGTGTTTGTGTGTGTGTATTGGTATATAAACTACATAAAGATGAAATTTTTGTTTCTGTCTCATCTACATGAAGGGATACAATTATGCATTGTGTACATGATGCTACATAGCAAGGAAAGAGCACATTTGAAAAAAATGAACTTAAATGAATAGCCACTTTAGACAATTGTGTGCCAAACTCAGGCAACACATGAATTTTCTACTAAATTACTAGGAATGTGATGCTTCAAAAACATTGGCTTTCATCAAACAGACTTGAATTTGAATCATAGTCTCTTTTCCTGTGTGTTTCCTTGAAAGAGTTACATATTTATCCCAGAGTTTCAACTTAGGAACCTGTAGTGCAGGAATTAGTAAACTAGATTTCGTATTTTAATATCCTTAACCAATAAGCATATATAAAGTTACAGAGTGTGTATATATAAGACAGCCCAAAATGACAGCCATTATTTTTATTGTTGTTAATGTAATCATTATTGTTAATTGAAATGCACACTAAAAAACAATACTTGAGAAATAAATTATAAATTATCTTATATTAGAAGGATTATTTAGGATTACTCTTAATAATCAAAACTGACTTTGATATAATTAAAATTAAATGTGAAAATAAATGAGTAACTTATTTTACTGCAAAATATTGTCTGTTTTTCTTGGAAAGGATTGTTGTTGTAGTTTTTCTGTAATTTAGTGGCTTGCTGTGGTTTTCCTAATCTGATTAATTGTATTTCCAAGTTCCATGTCCTCATTCATAGTAGATGTCGAAGTCCACTGCACATAAAACTTTAAAAATGGTCTTGATATTTCTTTCCTTAAAAATTTTGCCTGGTCATTTTTCATCCAATAGTACTTTTCCCATACTTACACACATCTTGTCATATACAAATGAGGGGTGACCACTGGCACACAGAATCACAGTATCAAAGTTATTTCATTACAGCAGACACTAAATCATCCAAAGGAAAGGTTATGTACTCTTTCTTCTCCCTTGCTCAGGTGGTAGTGCCCCATATAGTTTTCATAAGAAGAATAGCTTATATATTATCAACATGAAAAATTATCTTTTTTCTTTCATTACTGCAGCAGATCCTATCCTATTGAAGAAAAACTGCTCACATACACCAAAGAGTTTCTCATGTCTAGGACATCTGAACTGAAATTAGAAATTAGCTGCATTACTCTTCAAACCACTTAAGTACAGTGCTTGATAATGCTGTTATTTTGTTCCTAGTGTTGACACAGTTTTAGAAACAGTTATTTCAAGTTTATATTGACATATTATCATCAATTATGTTTCACCATCTGTGGATCTAATTAAGTTTACTCTTAAATTTGATTTTACCAGACATCATTCACAAGTGAGACATGTTTACTAAACATCCTTTATGCAAAGAGAAGAAATAGAAAATCAGTTAAAATAGCCCCCAAATAATTTTGATGTTAAAAAATTGAATGTCAAGTAACACTACTTAATTTAGACTATTCTAAGGACTCAGTAGTGGCTGGTCATCCTGGGATAGGGTGGTTGGTATAAGGATATCAATGGATAGCAAGAGCATTCTTGAATTTTATTATGTAGAAAGAAGGTTAAGTTCATTTCTTTCTACCTCCCACTTTATTGTTCACTATAAACAACTATAATAAATGTTATATTTTTAGATTTTTCAAAACTGGCCCCTCCTTAGAAACAATGGTACTATTATACTTGATTTTATGTTTTTATACATATTAAACCAGTGCCCTGGACTAAGTAGGCTCTTCATAGCCACTTTAAAAATGAATAGTGCAATGAATAATGAAAGGATGAAATGATCTGGCCTTTTCTCCATAGTTTATTTAAACAATATACTTTTTAAAGTATATTTTAATTTATTTTCAGAAAGAGATAGAGAATAAGTGAGGGAGGGGCAGAGAGAGAGGGAGACAGAATCCCAAGCTGGCTTCACACTGTCAGTGCAGAACCCAATGTGGGGCTTGCACCCATGAAGTGTGAGATCATGACCTGAGCCAAAGTCAAAAGTTAGACGTTTAACTGACTCAACCACCCAGGTACCCAAAAGAATATACTTTTAAAATAAGGTTTTTTCACTTTCAGTTTCAGGTTTTTGAAGAAATGGCAAAGCACACAAGGAAACAGAATAAAATATGAAATAAGGGAAGTAGGTATATGATTAAGTATCACCTTCCAATTACTTTGGATTGTGAAAGCTGTATTTCAGTCACCTTTTATCTATGGTAAAATATATCCCTTTTTTAAGGAGTATATTATGAAATATTTTTGTCCTAGATTAAAAAAAACCAAATAATCCAGAAAGGGAAAAATGTGCCAAGTGATGACAAATAGAAGATATGTACTTATTTAATTGTAGAACTATTTTCCAAAACCTGAACATAAGGCAAAAAAGGAAAGAGCAGTATTCTATTTAGTGACTTTGCACTGAACCATATTTATAGTCATCTTTACCAAGATTAATGTAAATAAAACTTCTGGAATTATTTTTCAAATAAGAGATTTGTTGGAAGACAGTGAACATTCTGCAGAAGGATATTCTATTGCAGTCACTGGGCTGGGTTATAGTTAAAAAAAAGAATATTTAAACTCAAAATAAAGAAAGGTATTATCTAGCATACTCCCCAAGTATTCCTGTGAAAATTGACAGAAGAATTGCATCTCTAAACCAATGTCAAGAAAATCACTCACGTGTAATTTCATTTTCAGCAGATATACTCTCGGCAGTCAGAAGGAAATATACAATTACAAGTAAGAAGATATCTGTGGACAGATATTTGCAAATAATGTTAGTATTAAAACAAACCAATATATGGAAAATTGGATGTTTAAAAAAACATCACACCACCAAAATGTCATTTAAAGATAACCAAGGTGTATAAACCTACCCAACAGTTAATAAAGTTAATCTGTTCTCAATTACATCCATGCCATCAGGGTATGGATCTCTAATCCTTTATATCACATCATCATTAGTATAATTAAGAAATGCTAAAAATGGACTTAGTATTATGAATGTTTTAAAGGCATTAATTTTTATTATCAGCAAACTAGATCTTTTTTATATCAGTGGATAGAAATCAAGAATTATTTTCATGGAGAACATAGTTCACAGAACTGAAATAAGGCAAATGGTAAGTATATAAAGTGTTGGGTATTTGAATTACACAATAAAAGATTCTTATAAACCCATATTCCCTTTGAGCAAAGGGACTGGCTTCACTAATTGTGTAGTAAGTCAACTCTCATAAAATTTCCAAACAGAAAATCTATATGAAAACGGCAATGGAGTGCCAAAGATGTGAGCATTTAAAATGCCCCTGTCTAGAATCCAAGGCAAATTCATATTTCAACACATGGACAAATAAAGCAGTGTGATCAATATTATATTGAAGCCTCTAAATACAATCCCTAAAACCTATAATCAAGTGCTAATAGCTACACTGTAGTCAATGTACCCTGGAGCAGTATTTCTCAGAATGAAGGCCTGATGGTTTATCAAGGTTTGTAAAAAGAGATTGTATAGGTAAGATGCAGGAGAGATTTATCCTGTCTTTCAGAGATGAGAGATTACAGAATCAAGCCCTTAGAATTATAGTGACTGTGTGTGTGTGTGTGTGTGAGAGAGAGAGAGAGAGAGAGAGCCCCGTGTACACTAAACTGTGAAAATGCAGTAGTGGTGTAGATGAGAATCATGAAGTCATGGGGCACTGATGACCTAGGAGAAGTGTCTGAGGATTAGCTTCTTACATGGAAAAAAAAAAGCAAAATAGCATATATGGTAGTTAATTTTAGACTAACCTCTTTGGTTATGTTTATTCAGATACCAGCTTGGTTTGCTTTTTGTCTTGTTACTCAGTTTCCAAATATCAGATTTTTTCCCCAGGCATTTTAATTGTCATGGTTGTAATTTACACCATAGACTTCTGGGATTGAAAGCAAACTACTCATTCACTGTAGCCATTTACAACAGGGTACAACATATTTCCTTTCCAAACGTTTTGATTTTTTAAAGCCATGCCAGCATGGCATTTGCAACTCTGCTTCCTGTATGCCTAGCAGTTTCAGTTTTCTTTGATTTATTATATCTGAATTCCCCACTAACCTGATGAATCAGAAATAATTCTGTGCTAGAAAATCTGCTAAAACGAGATAAATTATCTTTATTTTATCCCCATATCTATACCCATATTACACATGAAAAAAATGGAAACACAGATATTTTCTTAAATACACACTAGTAAGTGGCAGAGCCAGAATTTAAGCCCAGGCTTCCTGACTCTAAAATGTACATGTCAGTTAATATGCATGTTCATCCAGGCATTCATAAGGGACAATTAACCATTTGGAGCAGAGAAGGATGGGTGGACAGCAGAGTTAAAGCTTTTTGCTTCCTCCTCAAATAAAGGACATGTTGGATGTTGGTGTTCTTGCTTCTTCATTCTTAATTGGTTGAAGGTAACTTGTAGAAAAGTCAAAGGTTAGGATGCCAGAGGAGGAGAGTGACCAGAAGAACCATTACACCCAGATAATGGGAAAAGGATTTAGCAAAAAGTAAGTTTGGGGGATCTTAGCAGAAGTGGCGGAAATCGGATCTCTGTCAGTGATGGGTAAATGAGATGGCGAGAAAGAGAAAATATGGAATTCAGACTATTTAGGGAGGTTTGGATGAAAACGGGGACAGTCTGAATAGCAGCTGGAGCAGAAAGTGAGTCATGGCAATGAGAACTTAGGCTCGCTTTTTAAGTTTGAAAAGGACACAGGAAGAGTTTCATAATGAAGCATTGGGTAACTTGATGATCTCAGAATGAAGTAAGGATACTGCATGGTGTTTATAGATCTTAAATAGGGGTTGAAAAATTATAATCCTAGTATAAATAAATGCTTTCTTATTCATATGGATGCCTAATCAAAGTATCTATCACTTTGAAAGCTTAGACTCTTGTGGAATCATCAGAGATACTTTGTATGGTATTGTCATTCTCAAATACTTGGTGTTATAGACATCAAACAAATATATTGTTATCACTGTTATTATTACTGTTAAAATAGCACATATTATTAAAAATTGGTCCATTGTGATGAGGGAAACAAAGACAAGAGAAATGTAGCTTAAATTAAATCTCCGTACAGCTTGCAGCTCACTGATAGACACTTGGAACACGCAGAGCATGATCTTCCCCAAGGAACTCAAGGCTGCCTTAGTGCCTAAATGTTTTTGTTTTATTAAAGACTAAAAGTAACCTTATCTTAACAGTAGCTAGCCCCTCAGGATTCTGAAAGCCTTGCTTCCAAATTCCTTACAGACCTGTATTATCCCTAAACCTCACTAACTTAAAAATATATGATCAGTCACTCCTCCACAACCCCAATGCAGCTCTTTCTGCCCACAGGCCCTGTCCCCCATGCTATAATAAAATCACCTCTTTGCACCAAAAACGTCTCAAGAATTCTTTCTTTGCTGTTTGCTCATGAGCCCCACTTCATAATTTCATCAGTTGTACCATACAACATAAATGTATGTAAATAATTTGGTTATTTTGAATGAGGCGTGAATGGCCCTACTTGTTTTGTTGAATGAAGATTATGAATTAAAATGAAATTTCTTTGAGTATCTGGGGGGCTTAAGAGTCGGTTAAGTGTCTGGCTCTTTTTTTTTTTTAAGTTTATTTATTTATTTTGAGGGAGAGATAGAGTGTGAACAGAGGAAGGTCAGAGAGAGAGAGGGAAAGAGAGACAATCCCAAGCAGGCTCTGCACTGCCAGTACAGAACCCAGAGTGGGGCTCAAACTCACAAACCGTGAAATCCTGACCTGAGCTGAAATCAAGAGTCAGATGCTTAACCAGTTGAGCCACCCAGGCACCCCAGGCATCTGACTCTTGATTTTGACTGAGATCATGATCTCACAGTTGTGGGATGGAGCCCCATGTTGGGCTTCCTGCTGAGCATGGATCCTGCTCGGGATTCTCTCTCTTCCTCTCTCTGCCTCTCCCCTGCTCACATGTATGCTAAGTCTCTCTCTCTCTCTCTCTCTCTCTCTCTCTCTCTCTGTCACTCTCTCTCTCTCTCAAAATAAATAAATAAACTTAAAGAAAAGAAATTTCCAAGATTCAAACAGCACTAGGGTAATATACAACAACAAACTGAATAGTGATACTGCTAAATAAAAGCTGTACGTTCTTGAGCGACTGTCAAAATGAGGACAGTGACAGCAGCAAATATTTTATTATGCATAGGTATGCAGACGATGAAATTCTTTTCTTGTTTTTTTTTTTTCCTCTAGTATTTTGGGTAAAGAGTATTGGTGGGGCTTAACGTTCTGATTTTTAGTTCATGGCTAATCACACCTTGAGTGGCTGCCTTTAGACCTGGGGAGAGGGATGAACATCCTGAGCTTTGAGAAGACTACAGTGATTGATGGGACAATGTGTCTCTCCTTATTTTGGGACTGTAAGGGCAAATATAAACTACAAATAAAAGGCTCAATTCTCATTGTTGAAAATGATGTTTTTAGAACATTTACATTAGAAAACTTATAATTGTAAATTAATTATCTTGTTTCTTTGAAATGAATATAAATCTTGTTAAAATTTTAGTAAGGCTCTTGACAGCCTTCAGACCTAAGGATTTCTTTCTCAAGGAATTGAGAACCATCTCCTTGAAATATAAACATCAGAGAAGATAATGTCCGTATCTCCAGTTTCTCTGGGGGAGTAGGAGTCTAACATTGGTGGACCAAATTGCAAATTGCAAATTTCCAGATTGCATAATTACCTTCTGTCATAAAGATATGAGAAGTTTACTTTCCTTTAGATAAAATCAATTAGCTAACACAGATGTCCACCCCAATTTTCAAGTGATTTTGGATTAACTACGTGATGAATGATGCTGTTGAGTCCTCTTATTTGAAGACCAGTTCTCAAGTGTTTATCTTGAAAACATGCAAGTTACATGTTGTAAATGTTTGGCTATATACAATGATAAGATTTCTTCCTGACTTTGCAATCACTTCGTGGATTGCCTATGATGTGCATCATCATCTGGTTCAATGCATATTCAATGTATAATAAAACTTTTTCTTCTACCTTTGTCGGGAGGTTATCTGGGTTCAGAGATTTTGTTTTTAATTATGTTTTCCCAATAGGAGATAAGGTGAGATGATATCATTTTGTGTAAAAGATAATTACTTCATGTTAGGTGAAAGTGCAAACTTTTGCTTTGTGACACATTGGAAGAAAGGTTAAAACATTTACTCATTAACAAAAAGGGTGGAACCTGAAGTGAAGACATTTGCCTTTCTGTTCTTATGTAGCTTCCCCATACCACAGATTTACCAACTGCGTTTTGTGGGATCCCCTGCCAACTCTTTTCCTATGAGTTTGGCCAATAAAAAGTATTGCCAGGAGATTGGAGAATAGGAGAGAGGAGAAGCCTAGGGTATTTCTTTCCCTGTTTCTGCAGCTGGCAGGTTCTCTTAAGGATGGCTGCCTCTTCACTGACTCAGCTCCATTGACCTACCCCAGTGCTGGGTCCTGGTACAAAATCCCCTCCCTCGGTTCCTTCAGGTTTTTAGGATATGTAGTAGGTTCTAGCTCTTTCTAACTTTGGAATTCCTCAAAAGTTCTTATTTGAATTGGTACTTATTCCATCTTTAAACCTGATTTTCTGAATTAATGTTCTATTGCACTACCTGGTTTGGACTCCCATTAGTTTTTTACATTTAAAATTCTTATGAGGATTTTAAGTACACTAGTGTTTATGGTTTTCCACTTTAGGAGAGATATAAAAATATTCTTCTCATGTTATGAATAAAGTGCCCACTACTGAGATGCCTGGGTGGCTCAGTTGGTTAAGTGGTCAACTCTTGATTTAGGCTCACATCATGATCTCACAGTCATGAGATCAAGCCCTGTGTCCAGCTCCCCTCTGAGTGTGGAGACTGCTCGGGATTCTTTCTCTCCCTCTGCCTGTGCCCTGCTTGTGCATGAGCCTGCACCTGTTTGCTCTCTCTCTCTCAAAAAGTGAAAATTTAAAAAAAATTAAAAAGAGAATAAATCATCCACTATCATATATTCTAAGACTAATTAGTCTCAAATATATACATTCATATGTTAAAAGGGAATCATAATATAATGGAAGTGGCATGCCTCTTGCTTTTTAGCAAGCACAATACCTGAACATTTGCAACCATTTTAAAACTCATATGACACATTTTTAATATAATATTCGCTTATAAAAACTAGGTTGTAATCAGTCTCTTGTTTGGGGCCACCATTTTTTTTCGGTCATTTATATAGTTCACAAATAAACATCCTCTGACTATAATACTGTCACTCAAATAATTTCTGGACTAATTTTATCCTTCTGAACATAATGCAGTCACTTAAATCATTTTGGGAATAATTTTTAGATGTATTGTGCAAACAGCGTTTACAACATGAATTTCTCTTAATATGTAGCAGGGCTTCAATAGGAAAAACTCTCAGAGGGTATTGAAAAGAATTGATAATAATTGCAAATATACTATGGATTTAAATTATTGCATGTGGTTTAGCACAGAAGGCTTCATCTTAATTATATGTAGCAATTCATAAATGACAGGTAGGTGATAGGATTACTCTTTAAATTTCCAAGTGCTGCTCACTATGAAAATGTAGAAATTCTTATTAAAATAATTTTATATTGTGTGGATGCTTGATTTAGATTTCTCTTTGTGTTGTTTTTTTCGTGTTATGCTGATATATTTCCTATATCCCAAACTGTTTTCATGGTCTGCTACACAGTAGGTTTTTACAATAGGGCTTTAATTCACAATCACAGTTCAAGTAATAGCTCAAAAAGCAGCCGAAGTACCATGTTATCACAGAAAAAAATGTGCCAAAAATTAAAAAGCCTATGATTTGACAGAATCAGTTTGATCAGACAGAATCAGTTTTCAATACAAAGTGTACATTTACCAGTAATCTGGGTGTTAACGTGCAAGTTAACTACTTTTTTCCTTTGGTTATCTCTTTTTGAGGAACTATAAATGATTTATTATACAGCAAAATACTGTAATAAATGATATTACATAATATTTTATGCTCAGTTACTATGTCACATGTATATTCTCAAATTTCCAAGTACAGAAATTAAAGATGTAAAGGTTAATTGACAATACAGGTAAATAAATATGGTGTTTATTGCCATGTCTATAGAAAGTGGAAAATTAGACCCTAAGTCAGAAAATGAATTCCCTATTATTGCCTGTTTTAGAAAGAAAAAAAAGTGGCACAATTGATGTTCCTTGGATTTGCAGCACCCTGAGTTAAAAGGAATATACCATTTTATATTAGAATATCTTTCATGGATATTTATACTTTAAATGCTTTAAAGCTCATCCTCATGGATTGGAATGGTAGACACAATTATCCCAAGGGAAAAATGGACCTGTTCTGGTACTTTCAGCATCCTAGATATCTGAGAAAAGTCGGAGTACTGGATACATGATACTGTATGACAAAGTGATATAATGCCTTTAGGCAGATAGGATGGGGAAAAAAATGACCTCACCGAATTCTCCTGGTGGTAGGTTTTTAACAAATAGCAGGGAAGACAACTTAAATTAATGTAATGAACAAACAGGTGAGCAGCACACTCTAAAAAAATCCTTTAATCTAGTTTCAGAAGAGATGACAATTAAGTAAAAACCTGCAGAGCATGATCGCAATTACACAAACCCCCTGCCTTGCAAACTGTCTGAACTTAATCAGGCATGATTTCTTGCATAATAACAGAAACAAGGAACATGTTAAGTAAGGACATGCAAATCCCAGAGAACAAACTGAAAAGGTGAAAGACATATTCTATATATGTAATGTTCCTATACATATTAATTGTGCAGACAATTCTTATGGGGGGGGGAACCTGAAAGACAGGAGATTATGACCATATGTACACATACTATGATATGTTTCTTTCAGAGAATAGCAAATAAATCCTCTATGATATTTTCTAGTAGAGTTTAAAGATAATGAGCTCTGTTCACAAGGACTAATAATCTCTATTCGTTATTTAAGAAATGTGAATAACAGGATTTTACACAATTATTTACAAGGGTACTTATGAAATAAACAGAAGTAATACTATGTTTCCTTTTGCCAACTCTCCTAACAAACGCTGAACAGCAGGCCAAGAAATTTCCAATTAAGGAGAAGAACCCTCTTATTAATAAAGGACTGTTATCATCACAGATGCAGGCACATTAAGGATACAAAAAGGCCTCCTAATCTATCCCTCTGCCACATCTGGATGTCCCTTTTACAAAATGGTGCAGTTTATCCCATGTCATTTAAAATCTATAGAACATTTTATCTCCACAATATATTTGGCGTGAATATTAATCCTGTTACTTAAACGGTTTATGCAATGAATTCTACATATGTAACCTAGGAAATATAAAACTTAAGTAGAAGGGCTATAGAAACATAACATTTAGTATATTATTATCTCATTTTTATAATGTTTATTTTCATTCATTTTAGAATGTAAGAACATAAACGATGAAGAGGAAAAGAATACCAAAAACTTACAACTGTAAAATTAATATTACTGACAATATCAAATATTGACAAGGTTGGAAAGCAATGGGAACTTTCACACTCTACTGGTAGGAAAATATATTGGTAGAACCACATTGGAAAACTGTTTGGGTGTAGGTAGTGAACTTGAGTATAGACATGAGATGTGACACTGGCATCCTAGTACTAAACATACAGCCAAAAGAAATTCACACATATGTGCACCAAGAGATGTATGTAAATATATTCATAACAGTGTTATTTGTAAGAGCCAAAAATTAGAAAAAAATTTTTGATATACTTTTCCAAATCTTCTATCTTTTCACATTTGTGTTCTTAGGTTTTAAGGTATTAAAAATAGGCAACATGTGTTTTATTATTTTGTATACTGCTTTTTAAATTTTAATATTAAATATTAATCATTTTACGTACAACTGAATGTGTTTCAAAAATAATGTTATTCTGTAAATATGCAATAATATATTTGAGTTCAACATTCTGTTGCCTATAAATTGCTCCTATGTTTTCTTGTTAAATTGACACAAAGGCAATGGCTCTTCTATTTAAATGTTATTTGCATTGCTGCTTTTTTCTATCTAAAGATTAACAAATGTGGAAATATTGCTTATCAATACATGAATACCGATAAGAGTACTGATACACATTGCAAAACTTCTCATAAAGCTTATTTAGAAGTCACATTCCAAACAATAATGTACAAGTGTGTCTATATTAATAAAATGTTGCCATTGTTGATTTAATAGACAGTAAAACCTTGGATTGTGAGTAACTTGTTCTGTGAGTGTTCCTCAAGTGAGCAAATATTTCTAATATATTTCAACTTGATAAACTAGCGATGTTTTGCAATACGAGTAATATGTGATGCTGAATGTCACATGATCACAACTGAACCAATGGCTCTTGAAACTCGCTTTGATATACAAGTGCTTTGGATTACAAGTATGTTTCTGGAATAAATTATGCTCACAAACCAAGGTGTTACTATAATTTAATTAATGTTCATTTATTTTTATTCAATAATACAACTTACTAAAAGTGTAAAGCAGTACTAAAATAGAAGTAAAAGCACTAACTCCCATAATCTCTTTTCCTCCTGATAATGATGTAACTATTTAGTGTATCTACAACATATTTTACCTATTTACCAACAAATTGACAGTTTCAGGATTTTTGTGAATACATTGCTGAGTGTTTCATAAATGAATTAACATATTGAAATACATTTTCGAATCTAAAATAGTAATGTATCTATGAAACGTATGTCCTCTAGAATATATATAAATACATGCATATATTTATATTTTATTTATTTATTTTTAGAGAGAATGTGTGTGCACACAACTGTATGCACACATGAGCAGGAGAGGGGCAGAGTGGGAGGGAGAGAGAATCCCAAGCGGCTCTGCACCATCAGCACAGAGCCCAGTGTGGAGCTTGATCTCATGAACTGGGAGATCATGACCTAAGACAAGATCAAAAGTCAGATGCTTAACCAACTGAGCCACCCAGGTACCCTTCTTCTAGAATATATTGAATAACTACCAAGATGATTTACACAAGTTGCTTTAATACACCAAACCATTTTTTAAAAATGTTTTTATGTTTATTTATTTTTGAGAGAGAAAGAGAGAGACAGAGCATGAGTTGGGGAGGGGCAAAGAGAGAGGAAGACACAGAATCTGAAGTAGGCTCCAGTCTCCAAGCTGTCAGCACAGAGCCCGAAGTGGGGTTTGAATGCACAAACCATGGGATCATGACCTGAGCCAAAGTCAGACACTTATCTAACTAAGCCACCCAGGCACCTGATAATAAATATTTCTAAAATAAATAGATGAACATTTAAACATTAACCACTAAGTAACTGCAAAATGAGAAAAAACCCTTAAGATATACTAATTAACAAAAAGCAATGTACAGGGTATATAGCATGCATAAAATTTGTTTAAAAAAAAAAAAGAACTTCCAGCTTTAGCTACAATATATAACTGTTTTGGACATTGTCACTCCTATCCTAAAAACAAGGAAAAAACATTTAACAAATTGAAATTCAGGAACTTTTCTTAGATCCATTAGAGATTTGAAATCATATCCAATGGAAATTTGAGAGACAGACAAGTACAGAGAATCAAAGCTGAGATTAACTTACCTGAAATAAACCACAGGAGCTAGTAACTGGTAAGAACATTAACCGGTAATTTGGCAAATTGATGGAGACTGAATATAGACTCTCTTGTGAGTTAAAATCTGCTAGGCCCTAGTTTTTGAAGTCTTTTGAACTTTATAAGATTTTGTCTCTATGAACCATACCAGATTTTCATGATGAAGATCTGAAAAATATCCTTTTATGTTTCATGCAGCAGCAGGGAAAAAATCTTGAAATATGCCCAGAATATTCTCCATTACAAAGATCTCCCCTTGAAAGGAAATTTACCAGATATTTATCTGCTATAGAGAAAGAGCACGTATCCAATCCCAGCCCCCTTTAACCTGCTCCTCTGAAGTAGAGAGGAAAAGGCTAAGAAAGACACTCAAAAGTCAGAGCTTAGGAAGTCAGGCTCACCAATAACTTAAATTTACTCATACAATTAACAAATACATTCTACTGTCAATCCCTTTCCACCACATTAATAGAAAGAAGTAAAAGGGAATGCTAAAAAAAAATTAAACTGTAACAGAAATAAAGAATGCCTTAATGGTCTCATCAGACAGGACCAGGCTGAGAAAAGAATCTGTGGGACTGAAGATAATGTCAATAAAAACTTCTCAAACTGAAATGCAAAACCAAACAAAATGAATGGATAAAAACAACTAACAGATCATCATGAACTGTGGGGTAATTACAAAAGGAATAGCATACTTTGCTAGAAAGATCAGAAGGAAAAGAGGGAAAGGAGGAAAAGAAGTATTTAATTAATAAGAGCAGGAAAATTTCCAAAATTAATGACACATCAAACCACAGAACTCAAAGCTCAGAGAATGCAAAGCAGGATAAATACCCTACATCCAGGTTCATCTTAAGAGACTGCAGGCAGTAAAAGACAAAGGGATAATCTTGCAAACAGCCAGAAAGAGAAAACCATCTTTCCTACTGATGAAGGATAAGAATTACACTGGACTCCTCATCAGAAACAATATAGACAAGGACAAAGTAGAATAAAATACATAAATTGTTAAAGAAAACACCCCCAGAAACATAGAAATCTGTATCCATCAAAGTTAGCCTTCAATAAAATGAAGGGAGATAAACACTTTCTCAGATAAACAAAAACTGAGAGCATCTATTACAAATAGATATAAGAGATGTTAAGTATTTCAGAGGGAAGGGAAATAAAACAGATCACAAATGCAGATTACATAAAGAAAGGAAGAACATCAGAGAAGGAATTAATTAAAGTAAAATAAAATCTTTATTTTCCGTACTTTTAATTAATCAAATATATAACCTTAAATTAATAAGAACCACAATGTATAGAGTGGTCATGGAATATTCATAAATGAAATAAATGATAGCAATGATTGAGAGAATTGGCCTAATCTATTAAATCTATCTGCAGTAACTGAAGAGATACATGTTATTTGAAAGTAGAGTTATATTGGGGTGCCTGGGTGGCTCAGTGGATTAAGCACCCAACTTTGGCCCAGGTCACGATCTCACGATTTGTGAGTTCAAGCCCCGTGTCCAGCTCTGTGCTGAAAGCTCAGATCCCAGAGCCTGCTTCGGATTCTGTGTCTCCCTCTTTCTCACTGTCCCTCCCCTGCTCATGTGCTCTCTCTCTCTCTCTCTCTCTCTCTCTCTCTCTCTCTCTCTCTCTCTCAAAAATAAATAAACATTAAAAAAATGAAAGTAGAGTTATATTATTTGTAAATGTATAGGGAAATATAGAAAATTAAAATAAGTAGTACAACTGATATACTAAGGTATAAAAGTTCATAACATCTTACAAAATGGTTTAAGTGGTTTATTAATTTAAACTGGATTAGTAAGAAAAAGAGGAAGGTAAAAATGAAACAACAAATGTAAAGAAGATAAACAGCTATAAACATACTAGATACTAATTCAACTGTATCAATAGCTACTGTAAATCTAAAAAGTCTAAATATACCAATTAATGGACAGAGTTTAACTGCATGGATTTTAAAACACCAAACAAAACAGAGACACAACTATGTTGCCTATAAGAAACCCACTTTAATTATAAATACATCATTTAAAATTAAAGAGGTGGAGAAAGATATATACGATGCTAACACAACTCAAAGAAAGCTGGAGTAGCCATATTTATTTTTGAAAAAGCAGTCTTTGGAACTACAATAACAATATCATGACAAAGAAGAACATTACTTAAAGTTAAAGGAGTCTATTCTCCAAGAAGACATAACAATCCTCAACATATGTGCAACTAACAGTAGAACATCAAAATATGAGAGAATAAAACTGATAAAAGTACAAGGAGAAATCTGCCAAGCCACTATCATAGTTGGATATTTCAACAGCCCTATGTCAGTAATTGGCAGATTCAATTGGCAGAATGTCAGTAAGGATATAGTGGAACTGAATGGAACCATCTATGAACTGCATCTAATTAACATTTCTAGAATATTTCATCAATCGATAGCAGAATACAAATTCCTCTGAGGTAAAATGGAACATTTGCCAAGATAGACCACATTCTTGTCCAAAACACAAGCTTAACAAATTTAAAAGAATAGAAATCATACATATCATGCTCTTAAACCACAGTGGAATTAACTAGATACCAATAACAGAATGAGCTGAAAAATTTTGAAAATATTTTGAAATTAAACACCACACATCTAAGTACACATGGGTCAAAGTGGAAGTCTCAAGAAAAGTGAAAATGTATTTTAAACTCAATGAAAATAAAAATACAAGTTATCAAAATTTGCGGGAGGTAGTGAAAGTATGCTTAGTGGGAAATTTATAGCATTGAATCCACATGTTAGAAAAAAAGACGTAAAATCATCAATCAAGGTTTTTACATTAGGAAACTAGAGAAAGAACAGTACTATAAGCATAAAACAAGCATAAGAAAAACAATAATTAAAAGTTAAAAGTGCAATTAAAAATAGGAAGCCAATAGATAAAATTGCATGAAAAGCTTGTTCTTTAAAAATATTAATAACATGATAAATATCTAGACAGGCTAATCAAGAAAAAAAGGGAAAAGACACATATTACTGACCCAAAAATAAAAGAGACGTTGTCACTACTGACTCTGTAGACATTTAAAGGATAATAAATAGATAATATTTACAAATTACAAATATGACCACAAATTTAACAAAGTAGATGAATTTAACCAAATCCTAAAAGACCAAAATAGCAAAACTCACAAAAGAAGTAGGTTTTCTGAACATACCTTTATCCAGTAAGAAATTGAATCAACAATTAAATTTGGAAAAATAAAACACCAGTCTTAGATGGTTTCACTAGTGGCTTCTATCAAAGCTTTAAAAAAGAAATATTAATTCTCTCCAATCTGTTCCAGAAAACTGAATCCAGAAATTTCCAGAAAATTGGTACCCTTAATACATTCTATCAGGGTAGCATAACTCCAATACAAAAAAACAGATAAAGCCATTACAGAGAGAAAAACTACAAATCAAAACTAATGGATGCAGATTCAAAATGTATTAAGAATATTTTAGCAAATAAAACCCATCATTACATAAAAAGCATTATTTTGCATCATGGCCATTTGGGATTTATTCCTATGCAAAAGCTGGTCAACATTTAAAAACCAATTGGTGTATTCCATTACATTAACAGGCTAAAGAAGAAAATCAAATGATATAACAACTGATAGAGAAAACATTTGACAAATCTAATACCCATTCATGACAAAAATTCTGAAAAAACTAAGAAGAGAGGTAAATTTTTCAAATTGCTATAAAACATCTACAAAAGCCCTACAGCTAACATATTTTTTAAAGTTTATTTATTTGAGAGAGAGAGAGAGAGAGAGAGAGGATGTGGCAGAGAGAGAGGAATAGAGAGAATCCTGGGCAAGTTCAGCGCTGTCAGCATGAGATCTAACAAACCGTGATCATGACCTGAGCCAAACCAAGAGTTGAAAACTCAACCAAATGAGTCACCCAGGCACCCCTATTACTAACATGTTTAATGGTGAAAACCTAAATGTTTCCGTCTTAAGATTAGGAACAAGGCAAGGATTATTCTTTTCATTACTCCTATCCAACAATGTGAGAAATCCAGCTAATGGAAGCTAATATAGGATGAAAAAAAGAGAGTTCTATAGTTTGGAAAAGCCAACAATAAAATGCCATTATTAACAGATAATACGATTATCTATGTAGAAAATCTCACATAAAAAAAAAATCCTGGAATGAATAAATTATTAAAGTAAGGTTAGAAGAAAAGTCATTTCTTTCCTATATATTAGCAATGAACAATTGGAATTTGAAATTAAAAACACAAAATCACTTACTTTAGCACCAAAGAAAGAAAATAAAGAAAAAAAGAAATGCTTAGATGTAAATCTAACAAAATATGTACACAAATTATTTTCTTTAAGATTTTTTTTAAGTAATTCTATGTCCACCATGGGGTTCGAATTTACAACTCTGAGATCAAAAGAGTCACATACTTTACTGACTGAGCCATCAGGCACCCCCATTAATTATTTTTGAAAAGTAATGAAACTCTGATGAAAGAACATAAGATGTAAATAAATGGAGATAAATATTGTGTTCATGAATGGGAAGACTTGATTTGTTATGATGTCAGTTGTTTCAAATAGACCTACTGATTTAACACATTCCTAAGCAGCATTCAGAAAAAATTGTTTTGCGGGTATTGACAAATTGTATCTAAAGTTTTTACTGAAAAGTAAAAGATGTAGAATAGGCAAAACAATGACAAAGAACAAAATTGGGGGACTGACATGACTTGATTATAATGCTACTATAATCACGACAGTTTGGTATAAGTAAAACAATAGACAAATGTATCAATGGAACAGACTAGAAAGCTCAGTAATAAAAGAGCAGAGGGTGTTCAATGGAGCAATAGCCTTTCAACAAGTGATACTAGAACAATTGGATCTCCATATACAGAGAAATTAATCTAGACACAGACCGTAAACCTCTCACAAACATTAATTCAAAATGGATCACATACCTGAATGAAAATACAAAACTATGAACATTCTTGAAAGTAACAGAGGGGAAAATAAATGAACTTGGGGTTAAGGATCAGTTTCTAATACAATCCACCAAAAGCATGATTTGTTGAAAAATTGAGGTTGGTCTTTATTAAAATTAAAACCTTCTCTTCTGTGAAAGGCACTGTGAAGAGAATGAAAAGCTAAGCCAAAAACTGATTTGAAATACTTGTAAAGCACATACCTGATAAAGAAATTGTACCCAAAATTTATAAAAAGGTCTTAAAACTCAACAATAACAAAACAGATAATCCAGTTAGAGAAAGGGCAAAGCATCTGAACAGATATCTCACCAAGATAAACATGCAGATGACAAATAAGCCCATGAGAAGATGGTCAACATCGTATGGTAAGACATTGTACAATGAAACAATGAGACACCACTTCACATCTATCAGAACGGCTAAAATCCGTAAATCTGAAAATACCAAATGCTAGTAAGTATGCAGAGCAAAATAAATTCTCATTCATATCTTGTTGCAATTCAAAATTGTATAACCATTTTAGACGACAGCTGGCAGGATTTTTTTAGAAAGCTAAACATAGTCTTACCATATGATCCAGCAACAGCGCTCATAGGTATTTATCCAATTGAGTTGAAAACTTATGTCCACACAAAAACCTGCACACTGATGTTTATTCCAGCTTTATTTGTAATTGCCCATCATTGAAAGCAACCAAAATCTCCTCCAGAGGTGAATGGAAAAACTGTGTTTAATTCATTCAGTGAAATATTTTTCAACGTCAAAAAAGAAATGGATTTATCAAGGCATGAAAAGATGAGGCACAAAACAATTTTAATTACATAGTGCTAGTGAAAGAAGCCAGTCTGAAAAGGCTACAAGCTGTATGATTCTACTATATAGCATTCTGCAAAAAGAAAGACTGCAGAGTGAAAATACCTGTGGTTGCTGGAGTATTAAGGGGGAGAATTGAATATGTGAAACACATGATTTTTAGAACAGTGAAACTATTCTGTATAATACTGTAATGGCAGATCCATGACATATATTTTTCAAAACTCTTAGAAAGCAAAACACAAAGAATTAAACCTAATGTAAGCTATGGAATTTAATTAATAGCAATGTATAAATACATGTATTTTTTGTAACGAAGATACCATATTAATGTAAAAAGTTAATAATGGGACAGCTGTGCTGAAGGGTGGGTGTATGGTCTATGGAGACTCTGTACTTCCTGCTCAATTTTCCCTGAATCTAGAACTCTTCTAAAAACATAAAGCCTATTAATTAAAAATAACAAAAAGTATATATCTAAAATATCATAATTTGCATGTAAATGAACAAAATATTCTTGGAATAATTTAGAAGAAAATTATACCAGGTTGCTTTGGGTAATGAGTAGCTGTGGGACACTAATGGAAGGCAACTTTTTACTCATTTCCTTTTGTAGATTTTAAAAAGGTATGAAAGACTTGCAGTTCAAATATAATTAATTAAACTGCATTAAAAATAGGAATAGCAACAATTCCAAAATGACTTCAGCATTATCCAAACCATTTATTGTGTATAGTTCATACTTTGAGAAGACTTAAACAAGAAATATGCATTTTCAGAAGTACAGTTTTTTCAGTCCTTTTGAAATTTGTCAGTTTCAAAAATAAAAAAGTCAAAAAACTACACATTAGTACTGTAAAAAAGCAAAGTGCTAATATCAAGAATTTTATTTCTCAGTCTAATTAATTTTGCCCTCTCTTGTGCCCCCAAATCACTTATTTGATTTGAATGTAAAACAGTGTCTATAATTTATCTTTCTGAATTAATATCAAGTGACTTCTGTTAGTGCAAAAGTTAGGGAAAAAAAAAAGAAAAAAAAGCATTAAAGTTAACATGATTAAGTCTCTTCCTTGGATATTTGTTCCAGGGCATTTTATTGAGGAATCTGGTTGGAATAAAATACACTTTCTTTGTATCTCTAAATAAGTAAGGTCTGAAAACCTGGAAATTTTCTTGATATTGCTTACAATTTCCTACATTCCAAATTTTGTGTATTCTATTTTATTTTATTTTATTTTATTTATTTTATTTATTTATTTACTTATTTATTTTTAATGTTTCAAATTTTTATTTAACTTCTAGTTAGTTAACATATAGTGTAATATTAGTTTCAGGAGTAAAATTTAGTGATTCATCACTTACATATAACACCTAGTGCTCAGCCCTCTTTAATATCCATTACCCATTTGGTCCATCCCTCCACACACCTCCCCTCCAGCAACACTGCTTTTTCTCTACAGTTAAGAATCTGTTGATATGCCTGGGTGGCTCACAGTTGGTGAGATCAAGCCCCGTGTCAGGCTCCTTGCTGACAGCACACAGCCAGCTTGGAATTCTCTCTTTCCCATTCTCTCTCTCTCTCTCCCTCTCCTGGTCAAGCATATGTGCTCGCTCTCTCTCTCTCTCTCTCTCTCTCTCTCAAAATAAGTATATAAACTTTTTTTTTAAAAAGAGTCTCTTTTATGAATTGCCTCCCTCTCTTTTTTTCCCCTATATTCATCTATTTCTTAAAATCCACGTATGAGTGAAATCATATGGTATTTGTCTTTCTCTGACTGACTTATTTTGCTTAGAATAATACACTCTATTTTAAAAATGAACATGATAGATAATTTTCAGAGAAATTCTAGAAAATGAGATCCTCGCCACAAGCAAAATGTCTGGTAGTGGGATTGGATTTTTGTTAAACATATTTACATTATTTTGCTTTCTTCATAGTATCCTGGTGTCCAGTAGCATTTTAGTGAAAATATTTATGTGATTGATTATTCTATTTATTATTTTTTTCTATTTATTACTCTCTCAGATATATTTGTACAAAGAAAGGACAAAAATGTTTTGTTTCATATAGACTTACTATTTTTGCTCTTATTTCTTATAATGTATCAAAATGGCATGAATGGCATAATGTTAAGCGGTAAAAAGCCCATCTGCAATTTCACTAACACATTAACTTTTCCAAGCAGTTTTATTTGTTCAGCTAGTTTACCCTAGATGTAATGAGAGACCCAAATGTACAATTTATCTGTTACATTTTTTTCTGTTACAAAATCATAATTAGATAGTTTCTTTCCTGGTGAACATATTTTAATGATCATGAGTAATTCTATTACATAAATTTTAAATTAAAAACTTATTTTTATTTCAGTGTGGCACTATTTTGAAGTTATTGTAATTTATTGATTTTATATATTTTAGCATATGTAACAGAAATTACAGTTTTGCCAAAAATATTTCCAGTTTCATGCAATAATAATATAAAATTTGGTGATAAATATATGAGTTTATTAACCTGGTTACTTTTCTATTTCTAAGGAAATTTCTTTCATGTACACATCATTTTTTTTTCCTGGGTTGATTTTATTATTGAGTAACAATTGACATACAATGATTTGTGAATAAAGTACAATTTAACAAACATTTCCAATATTGTTACACCAATATTTACACCCATGAAACCATCAACACTACAAGCAAGATGATGATCATATCTAGACCCTTCAAATGTTTCCCCATGTCCTATTGTACTTTTCTTCCTCCTTACCCTGTGCCCAGGCAACTACTAATATGCTTTCTCATTATAGACTCATTTGCATTTTCTAGAGTTTTATATTAATGGAATCATGCAGTATGTATTCTTTCTTTATTTTTACTCAGCTAGTTATTTTGTGATTCACCTGTGTTGTAGCGTATGTTACTAGTTCACTCCTTTTATGGCTAAATAGTATTCTACCATAGGTATATACAACAATTTGTTATTCATTCACCTGTTAACAGTTATTGGGCTGTTTTCAGTTTTGCCTATCGCAATTAATACGGCTATAAGCATTATCTCTAAAAAGTCTTTGTGTGGGTCTATGCTTTCATTTCTCTTGCAAAAATGCCTATAAATGAATGATTAGATAATATGGTAAATGTGGGTTTAATTTTTTTGACTACCTAACTGACTTCCAATAGCGTTCTTTCATTTTACATTCCTCCTAGCAATTTATGACTCTTTCGGTTTTTTCATATTCTCACTCTTTTAATGTAGTCAGTCTTTTGAAATTATAACTATTCTAATAATTATGCAGTACCATTTCATTTTGTCTGTAATTTTCATTTCCTTACTGAACAATGATGGAAAGCATCTTTATAAGTGTTTAATTGCCATCCAAGTATCTTCTCTGGTCAAGTCCTGTTCTAATCTTTTGGCCACTTTCTATTGAGTTGTTACTGAATTTGAGGACAACACATGTAATTGCATTTTATGTTGTTTATTGAATAAATGAATTTCAAGTGTTTCTTCCCAGTTTAAGGCTGATCTCTTCATTCTCTTAAAATTGTCTTTCAAATAGAAACCATTTTTAATTTTGATGAAGTCCAATTTATCAATTTCTCTGTTTTTGTATAAACAAAAACATAAACATTTTGTATAAACATAGAAACATATTTGGTATCTTTGACTAACACAGCATTTTTTAATGTATTCCTCTAAACATTTTATAGATTAAGTCTTTACACTTTAACCTATGATTTATTTCAAATTATTAATATTTTGTTTGGTGTAAGATTCTTGTCGCTGTTCAGTTTTTTTATATACAGATACTCATCTAATCGAGCACAACTTGAAATTTTTTTTCTTTCTCCATTTACATGTCTTTCAACTTTTATCAAAAATAAGTTGTCTATATGCAAATAGATCTACTTCTGAACTCTTTTTTGTTCCATTCATCTATGATTATACCAATACCAAAATGCTTTGGTTGCTTTAACTTTTAAGAGTCTTGAAATTAGGTAGTGTTAGTCCTTCATCTTTTTCACTTTTCAAAGTTTACTTGGCTGTTCCAAGACATATGCATTTCCATATGAATTTGGGATTTTGTTGGACCTCCAGATCAGTTTACAGAGAACTGCTACCTGAGAAATACTGAATCTTCCAATCAATGAACACGGTGTGTCTCTATTTTTCTCAAAATCTAGTATTTAGTTTCTCTCAGCAGTCTTATATTTCTTCAATGTACAGGTTTTTGCATTCTTGTCATATATATCCCTTAGCACTTCACTAAATTAATTGTATTATAAATAGGATTTTCTTTTAATTTCTGATTTTCATATCTGCTGGTATATAGAAACACAATTGCTGTTTGTATGTTGATCATGTATTCTACAACCTTGCTAATATAACTTATTAGTTCTAGTAAGATTTACAGATTCCATCAGGATTCTACCTAGATGATCATGTAATCTGTGAATAAGTATAGTTTACTTTTTCCGTTTAAATGTTCATTGTTTTTATTTCTTTTCTTTTTTCTTTTTTTGGATTATTTTGCTAGGTTGAACTTTTAGGACAATTTGAGCTGGAGTTTTGAGGTCAGATACTTTTATCTTGTTCTTTTTTAGGGTTCCCCCTAAAAACTCAACTTTCAAAATATTCAACTATTTTATTCAAAACAATTCAACTATTCAAACTTTCACAATTAAAGATAGTGCTAGCTTTCAGTTTTTCATGCATGCCCTTTATTGGGTTAAAAGGTTTGTTTCTATTTCAGGTTTACTGAAAGTTTTTATTTAGAATGGATCCACTTAAACACATTATTTTTTCTGTATGTGTTGATATGATCATGTGGTTTTATGCTTTTGTCTATTAATGTTAACATGCTGACTGATTTAAAAATATTACACCACCCTTGAATATGTGGGGTAAACTCCATTTTGCCATGTGCTAAAATATGTGTAAAATAGGTAAATGATATCCTATTTTTTACATATTGTTGAGTTTGATTTGATTTTCATAATTTTCATGTCACACACACACACACACACATATATATATAATATATATATATATATTATATATATATACATATTTTATTATTATTATTTGTATTTTGGGTAATAGTTCTCTGGATATTTGTTCAAATTCTTCCTTTCAGTTTTGACCATGAGGATGTGTTTCAGCTGACTCCTGTGCTCACTGATGTGCCCCCCCCCATCAATGCGTGCACGTGTGCATATTTATTTTCTGAACACTTTCTTTTTTCTGATGCTGTAGGGTGCCCATGCTTGTCATGTATTTCCTATCCTAGTACTAGAATAAGCTATTTCAGTAAGGAAGACTGATTCCTTTCATTGAAGAAAGATATTGGAAGCTAAGATATTGATGTGAGAGCAATGCTTGCTGCTCCTAGAGTCTCATTTCTTCTAGGTTTTTCAGCAAACAGGGCACAGAAAAACGTGTGTATACTAAAGCATGCATAAACACATATCTGTAAGTATTCTTATATATAACAATATGTTATAGGTTAATATGTAGATTAAGCTAAACATCAATATTTCCTGATGTCTCAAACTCTAACCTATTACCGCATAGAGCTTTCTAGCCTCCTCTTCTGGCTTATCTGTAAATTCCCACTCTAAGAGTGGGAAACTTAACTTCTACCATCTACCATTTTTTCAAATTCAGTTCCAGTATTCCAGTGTGTATACCAGTATTACTTCTGTAAACCTGTACACCATGGGAAACATTTTATCAACAAAAATACAGTTCATTTGTGCTTTTAATTTTACAGATTCTACTCATTTCCAAAGTTAATTTGTCCCCCACCCTATCTCCTGCTCCTCTTCTGATTTTTTTCAATATATTGTAATAAAATTGAATTCTCTGATCTTTATTCCTTTTTGGTTCTCCCACCTCCTAAGTGATTTTTTTTAGCTGCACACATTAAGGTCCACTCTTTATGCTTTTATGTTCTATGGGTTTTTACAAATGCATAACGACATGCATCCAGCATTAGGGTACCAAAAAAATTTTTTTTGCCAACATAAGGTTTCCATAAGGATAAATAAGTTATTTATCACCTTACTCCTGTAAGCCACTGACACCAAGTGATGATCTAGTTAGTGCATCTATATTTTTTTCCCTTTTCTGGATGTCATATCATTGGAATTATATGCTATGTAGATTTTTCAGACTCTGTTCTTTCAGTGGGTGGTATTTGATTACGTTTCTTTCAAATCTTTTTGGGGTTTGAGAGCTCATTTTTTTTTCTTATTGCTGATATTCCTTTGTAAGGATATACTACAGTTTGTTTATACATTCATCGATTAAAGGATTATCTTAGTTGTTTCTAATTTTTGGTCATTATGAATTAAGCAGCAATAGATACTTGGCAGATTTTTATGTGATCATAAGCTTTGAAAACAATTGCATACATACCTACTGACAACTTTGCTGGATTTCATGGTAAGACTGTTTAACTTTGTAACAAACTGCAGAAGTATCTTCCAAAGTGGCTGTAGAATTTTGCATTTCAATGTATAATGAGTGAGAGTCTTGCTGTTCTACATCCTTGTCAGCGTTTGGCATAGTCAGGTTTTCTTTTTTTTTTTTTATTTTTTTATTTTAGCCATTCTAAATTTTTTTTTCAACGTTTTTTATTTATTTTTGGGAAAGAGGGAGACAGAGCATGAACGGGGGAGGGGCAGAGAGAGAGGGAGACACAGAATCTGAAACAGGCTCCAGTCTCCGAGCCATCAGCCCAGAGCCCGACGCGGGGCTCGAACTCACGGACCGCGAGATCGTGACCTGGCTGAAGTCGGACGCTTAACCGACTGCGCCACCCAGGCGCCCCTTAGCCATTCTAAAAGATATAAAGTGGTATCGAATTGTACTTTTAACTACACAGATGAAAAATAATGTTGAATATGTTTTCATAGACATTTAAAATCAGTATATCTTCTTTGGTGAGGTATCTGTTTAGATCTCTTGCCTTATTCTTATTTTGTTTTCTTTTCTTACTTTGAGTTTTAAGACAGATCTTAACTATTTTGGTTACAAGTACCTTTCAGATATGTTGCTTACAAGTATTTTCTCCCAAATTTCTAGTTGTCTTCACTTTTTTTAACTGCTTTTTTTTTTTAATGTTTATTTATTTTTGAGACACAGACAGAGCATGAACGGGGGAGGAGCAGAGAGAGAGAGGGAAACACAGAATCTGAAGCAGGCTCCAGGCTCTGAGCTGTCAGCACAGAGTCCGACACAGGGCTCGAACTCACGGACCATGAGATCGTGACCTGAGCCGAAGTCGGACGCTTAAACGACTGAGCCACCCAGGCGCCCCTGTCTTCACTTTTTTTTAAAACAATGTCTTAAATCAGTTTAAATCAGTTTTTAATTTTAATGAAAAGATCAACTTATCAATGTTTCATACCATGGATTATGACATTGGTTCTGCATCTAAAAACTTATTGCCAATCTCTAGATAACTAGATACTGTCCTATGTTTTTTTATAAGTTTTATAATACTAAATTTGAAAATTAGTCCTGTTATCCAATGATCCATTTTGAGTTGTTTTTTGTGAAAGCTGTAAGGCATTTGATTAGATGTATTTATCCATCTATTTCTTGCATACACACTTACAAACTAAAAAATTTTTAGCACTTTTGCTGAAAAGAATATCCATTTTCTACTGAGATCCCTTTATACCTTTTTGAAAGATCAGTTAGTGTCAGTCTATTGCTGGACTCTCTCTTCTGTTCTATTGATCTATTTGTCAGTTCTTTTGCCAATACTAAACTGTGTTGACTATGGTTGTTTATAGTAAGTCTTGAAGTCGGTAGTGTCACTCCCCCAAATTAGTTCTCCTTCCTCAATATTATGTTGGTTATTCATATAAACTTTCTATGTCCAAAGAAGAGTTTGCTGGGATTTGACTGAGGATGCCTAAGTATAAATGTTTATTCTAATCTGGCTAGGAGTTAGGCTGTTTAATGTTTCTTGTAGTTGTATATGTGAGAGGTTTACACTTCTCTTGTGTTCTGATTTTTTCCCCTTTTGTCTTTGGATATCCATAACTCCTCTTCCTCCTTGTCTTGCAGGTCTTTTAGCTATAATCCAGTTATACTGAAGCCCTGTTGATGTGGCAGTAAGTGTTGAGGGGAGAGGTAAAATATTCTATAATCTTACAATTAAATCTGTCTTCTCCCATATCCCAGGCTCCTCACAAATGTTTCTCAACATTTGTTTATTACCTTAGTTAAAACTGGAGGGCTAGTGTGTGCTGGAATAGGGTATTTTTATTTTATCCAGGAATAAGTTTCAGGTTAAGTGTTTACTTCGCTTGATTAGACCTTTGTGATGGAGAGCGTGCCCGGGCTATTTCGGAATGGCTACTTTCTCCCTTCCCTCTGCCAGAAGCAACAGGGTTTTTCTTGGCTCTTCAGGATAAGAACCTGATGATGCGTGAGCAGGTTAGCTCCTTAGCTAAGAACTTAACTCTTAAATTTAAATTTCATGAATACATTAAATAAAGTTTCCGCTAACAGAATGCTAGACTCTATTGGGATTTGTCCTTTGTCTTATAAATTAAAATCCTGTTATTTTCTCACCTACAACTATTAATCAAAATTCGATTAGAAAATCATGTATTTTCATCTGCCTTACCCAGAATTTTCAAAACGCTCATAGTACTTTATGTTTACTTAATAGTTTTATGATTCTCCCAACCTACTTGAAATATTCCTTTGCAATATAATAATTTAGCAAAAGGCACTGGAGTGGTATATTGGAACACCAATTAAACTATCTATTAAAATAAAATCTTATAAAGTTATCCAAATGATGATCAGCCTAAATCACTAAGTTGGTTATTTATTTTTATTATTGATCATTAATTACTTCATCATCACAAAATTGAAAAACACAATTTTAATAAATAAAGCATTTTTATTCCTCTTTATAATCTCTAGTATACCAAAGCAGTTCACAGAAGAAAGTAATTACATAAGTAGAAATAGACATAAAAGTTATCAAGGATTCAGGTGCCTGTCCAAGGTTTTTGCATGTACTCACATTGTTGCTTGACAACAAATCCATGAATAGATGCAATGTAAAGACAAGAAAATTGTGAAACATGGAACAATGGCTCTCCAACACGATTTTCGCAAACTAGACACTTGGTTAGCTAGGTAAAACACCAATTCTTCTTTGAAGATAGTTATGTACATTAAATTATGTTCTAACCAATGGAATACAACTGTTAGTGATATGCTAAAGTTGGTCAAAAGGAAATTGTTCACCCTCACAATTATTCTTCGTAACTCTTTCTGCAGATTGAAAAAGCGGACTTCATCATGGTCTTATTTTGACCATGAAGAATAGGGCAATATCTAAGTGAATAAATGAACAAAATGATTCTTAGCGCTGTGAAACACATTACTGGGCAGATGTGCCATCATGTGGACTGCTCAGTTCTAGAATATTATGTAACTTAGAAGTAATCATCTCTCTTAGCTAAGTCACTGCAATTTTTTGTATGTTTGTTACCATGTCTTAACTTGTACCCTAACATATTGCCCTAGTTTACCCAGCTAGCAAGTGAGAAAAGTGGAAATGGAAAATCAAAACATGGAAGTCTGACTGAAACACTGAAGTTCTTAATCAATACATCGTATTTTCTAAAGTGATGATAAACAAATGATAATTCTTCCCAACCTTCTACAGCATTCTGGCTCTTTCCAGTGACACTTTGCATATACTGGCTTCTAAACAGACCTTAAAATTAGTTTCTAAGCAAAACTTGATGTCTAAATCATAGGAAATTGGGGGAAAAAACCATAATCCTTATAATTTTAGAAATTCCTAAAATACTTCATTTGTGGGTATAAGTCAATTTCACTTGTAATCAACTCTTCTGATTATACAGCATTTCTGATTATTCAGACTACAGAAGAGATTTGTGGTTTTCTTACAATGACAAAAGTATACATCCAAGGCAATTTACATTCTACAGATATGCAGTTAGCAGGTGCAAGAAGTGATTCTCTTTAAACTGGCATTATTGCTAAAGATTGGCAATATGAAAAGTGATTTCTTATACATGTGATCAAAGGCAATCCTTCTGGAAGAAATAAAAACTCTACAAATTACATGACAAATGTGTTTGTGAAATATGCCAAAGTCAAACAAAATCTAAGGTAGTATCTTTTACTTTTAAATCAAAGTTCATCTTTTTTAATTTTTATATGTCCGAATATGAACAAAGGTGTAATTTTTATGCAGAATATTATGAAGACTGAGGAATAAAAATATATATTATGATTCAAAATATATATTACGTTCTTCAAATGTTTTGTTTAAAAAATAAACAAGGAGCGCCTGGGTGGCTCAATCAGTTAAGTGTCTGACTCTTGATATGCGCACAGGTAATGACCTCACAGTTCATGAGTTCAACTTCCACACCAGGGTCTGCACTGACAGTATAGAGTCTGTTTGGGATTCTCTCTCTCTCCTTCTCTCTCTCCTCTCCTCTGCTCATGCATGTTTCCTCCTTCTCTTTCAAAATAAATAAACTTTAAAGAATAAAGAAAAAGTATTTAAAAAGCATTTTGTGTCACTCTGGAAGAAAATATTTACATGTAGCTATTATATCAATATATGTTTATGACAGTTAGACTATTGTTTAGACCATGGCCCAGCAATTCAGCAATTTTTTTTAAAGATTCCAATTATCAGTATTTAGACTTTGCTGGCCATATGGTCTATGTTGCAAGTACTTGATTCTGCCAATGTTGTATAAAGGCTTCCACAGACAATAAATAAATGGATGGGCATAGCTGTGTTCAGCAAATTTTATTTACAAAAATAAGTGATGGTCTGTGAATCATAGCTTGCTGACTCTTGATTTAGACCAGTGCTGTCCAATTGAACTTTCTGCAATGATGGAAATGTTTTATGTGTCTGTTGTGCAGTGTGGGAGTCACTAGCCACATTTGACTACTGAGCACTTGAAATAGATGTAATGTTACTGAGAAACTAAATTTTTAATTTTAATTTAAACCAATTACTTTAAATATGAATGTAAATAATTACATAGGGCTAGCGTCTGTCTGGTGGACCGTACACACTTAGACATGCATATTAAACATTAATGAACACCCACATTATTTTTCTTTAGTATAATTATTTCTATTTTATGTAGTTAGTTTATAACATTCTATTTGATCTTATAACAATCCCTTTTGAATTCATAGGCCTTTTAATTCTATGAACACTTAACAGACACTGTATATTAACTGTAGATCACATTAGTTTTGGGATTTTGTCTTTTTCTGGAAGCCAAGACATTTTTATGCCATAGAACAAAGTTTTTGTGGACAAAGGATGATTACAATAAAATTCTGTTCCACTGTGATATAGGTAATAATGTGCATAGCCTTACTAACAAAAATCTAAATGAAATTACTCTAACCAATATCAAAATTCTAGAAACCAGAAAGTTCCATTATGATTTATACAGGGCTCAACATTGTTTTCCAAGTTCCAAGTTCTTTCTGTTTTTTCAAATTGTCCCTCTGAGAATATTCTTTCTAGAATAACTTTTCCCATGGTTTATAAAGGGAACTACTGCAATACTAGGAATCATATGTAAAACTGAAAATATCTACTCAAAAGAGGAGTGTATCTCATAATGAACAAGTAAAACAACTCTCAAGATTATTCTCAATATATTTTCATTAATTACATTGCCCAAATTGTTGCAAATACCATTACATATTTTTTTCACCGCCATATGCAATTGGACTTCACAATGGGATGAGACAAAATTGTAGTCCCACCCTTTGGTTGAGAACTGTGTTACACGTATCCTGAATCCAACAAAGTTGAGATACCTGAACAAACTTTGGATTTTGTTAATAAGGAAGAGAGGCAAAAATTTGTTGATGATCAATAAAAGTTATTTTCAACAACTGCATATTTAGGAAACAAAGAATTGGAAAAGTACTATGTAATAAAAATCAGTGTAGGCAAAAAGTTTGGAGAATATGTAATGTCAAAAAAAATAGATTGCTTAATTTGAAATAATTAGTGACTATTGTTAATTCATTTGTTGTAAAAATGGTTTTAATAAATCAGTTGACACTGTGTTTCAAAAATCTTAGTAAGAAATTAATTGAAATTGGCTTAGATATGATTACTGTCACATGGACTGAAACTGACTAACAGACCATAAACAAAAACTAATGATAAATGGCAACACATTGACAGGAAAGCATGTAGAAAGTCTTTTCAGTTTAAAAAAATTAACATCTCTATAAATGCCATAAAATGTAAAGATTTTTATTAATGGGAATTAAATTAATTTTTTCAAAGAAATTATAAATCCAAGTAAATTAATCCAAAGAGTTTTTACATTGTTTTTTATTGCTCATCGCTTTTTTGGATGCTTGTAATCGTGACAGAAAAGAGTTAATGAAAGATTGCACACAAGAATTTTTTTATTCTAGAAAAGGCTTGCAGCTGTGAACATCCGTGTAAGGTTTAGGTTTGTGGTTTATGGCTTAGAAGACATTTCCCTTAAAAGGCTTTTCTGGTGTGAGTCAAACTGTCAGCATTTTTTAATAAAGAGGTTATTTAAAAGTATCAATTTTCGGGGCGCCTGGGTGGCGCAGTCGGTTAAGCGTCCGACTTCAGCCAGGTCACGATCTCGCGGTCCGTGAGTTCGAGCCCCGCGTCAGGCTCTGGGCTGATGGCTCGGAGCCTGGAGCCTGTTTCCGATTCTGTGTCTCCCTCTCTCTCTGCCCCTCCCCCGTTCATGCTCTGTCTCTCTCTGTCCCAAAAATAAATAAAAAATGTTGAAAAAAAAATTAAAAAAAAAAAAAGTATCAATTTTCCTTTCTTGGGGTTGTTTTCGTATACCTACTTTTTCATCTTGAATTGCATTTTAGTTGCCTAATATTATGTCTGCACAGACTATATGTCTGTCTGACCTTTATTATACATTTAAGTAGCCATGCCAAAATCACTGAGATAGCCTAAATGAAAGATAAGTTTCTGAATTCGTGGCAATTATAGATAACTAAAAAACAGTTTTTTGAATAAATTTCTAACTTTATTTAATCTTTCATGTTACTGTTTTTCTTGCACTGTTCCAAGGCTTTACAATATCTTCTTTATGGATAAAAGTAATTATATTGATATTCAATAATAAAATGTATTTTCTCATTTAGAACAAATCAAAATGTTCACACTTCCCCCCATTATCTCCCCAAGCCCTATAGCCTAGATTCCAATAGTTAGTCATAAAACTTCTGGAGCAAAGTACTGAAGCGATTGTGGCAAAAGACACCATGGAACCATCATATTGGCTTGACAACTTCGGAGATTTTACATTAGAGAGGGACACTGCTATTTTCTTCAACCCACTACTGTTTTAATTTTTTGGCTATATGTAAGAAAAAGTAATACAAATATATATATATATTTAGAAAGCAGTATATGTTTCGAAAACATGCATACAAATACACATGCATACATCCCACACGCATCTACCCATACCCACAAAGTCTATTTAATATCAAATTAAAATATTAAAAATAAATCGAAATATGTGATGAGTGGCTTCCATCCTCAAAGTCACTTTATGGTCCAAACCTAGGTAGGTACCGATCTATCACATCTGAGTTACATGCCTGAAGAAGGGGAGAGAGAAGGATAAAGGGGGAGACCCCTTCTGACTGAGTTAGCTTCCCTAAGTAGCCCTTTCAATGTCTTAAAATGTTTTGCTTGAAGTTAATAAATTATAACTTTATCACATAGTCATGCAGAAAGGAGGTTGGCAATGCAGTCTTTACTCCAGGAGGCATTTCCTAGCTAAACATCAGAGCTCTCTTTCTAGTAGGAGATGGATGTTTTTTAGGCAACTAATGATCTGTGAAACCATACATAGCATAGGCTGAAATGAGAAGTAGAGCTCACAAGTCTAATAATCCTCTTAAGAGTATATTTTCCTAAAATGTAGATCTGATCATGTATATGTTAGAAAATCACAGTTTTTCCCCAGTATTTATTTTTCCCTAAAGGATCGTATTCTAAATACATTTTGACAAAATTTTTATGATCAATGATATCACAGTCTGGAAGCACAATGATCTTAACTTGAACATTAGTGTCTCTGTGTATCCTTGGAATTCCTCCTGATCCTAAGATCAGGCCTTTTAAAAGGCTACATAAATGGTAGCACAAATACCACATTCATTACACAAAGATGATCACTTTATTATACTCTCAAAACATTTGTGTCTCTACTCATGGCCAATTTAATATTATAACACATTTTATAAAATACCAAGCTTCCTCCTCCTCTGGTCATGTCCTTTTTTGAGTATCCTAAGTGATAAATGAGGAAGCAGCCCACTAAATTGAGGGATTTTCTTTACACATGAATTCCTCAAAGCCATGAAATCAGGTGTTGCCAACTCTAAACTTCACTTCCCAGGGAGATTTCTGCACAGATTTTGTAAGCTTAAATTCCTCAATCTTCTTCCCATATCTTAGTCCCTTCTCTGATACTACATTATCATCCCTCTACTTTTGACAAACAATAAGAAGTATAAGAAATATTATTTTGATATTTGAAGGTGTTTCAACTTTACCATTTTTCCAAGTATCTTAATTCATCTTTTGATATTACAAATTTGTCATGACTAAAACTTTTGGGCACTCACAGTCAATCTTAAATTCTGGAGTTTACTTTCTATCTCTAACACACACACACACACACACACACACACACACACTCCACACACACACACACACACACTCCACACAGAAACACAAAATTTAATCAATAAAAAAGAAAATATTCTTAATCATAATTTTATTTGCTTCTCCCTTACTAACTTGCTTGCAAATCATACATTGAACACCTGCTATGTACATACCCATGGGGTAAGTACCGAAGAATAATTTTAAAAATCAAAAATACTATGTAGTTGTTTTTGTTTTGATTTTTGTGTTTTATTTTTGCTTTGCTTTGATTTTATTTGCTTTATTCTAAAATGACTTCCTCTGTATTTGGATAATTAACATAGACATAAAACACAATATGAACAAAGCTAATGTTAATATTAAAATACCACAAAACTAAAGCTAATGGTACTATTAGCTGAATGTAAGAAAATTATTGATAAAAGGATACAAATAAATACATTAAATGGATAATAAAGGATTAGATCTAATTCTGTTGTGCTTATGGTTATTCTTTATGGAAAACTGTGAATTTTATATTTTTTTATATCTTTTCAGTCTAATTTAACCTTTAATGAAACATGGTATTTGATATGTCCCCTGGAGGTATGTGTATGTTGTTCAAGATATTAATTGATTTGGAGTTTATGTAACATAAGAGAGAACATCATGTAAATCTGTACAAATGTGCCCTGCTTTCTTGTTTATAATTTCAATATTTTCTCTTTTTTTGTAATTACCAATCTTTTCTACAAAATCCAAGGTCCAGGATGCCAAGGCAAATCACTTATAGGTAAGAACGAGCAGATGCCATTTCCATTCTTAAATCACTTTCATCCAAGACCACAATGGAAGGGATTCACATCAAAACAAAAATATATTATTAGAAACAGATTTTCAAGATTTTCCTGAATAAAATTAAACAAGATTATTCAGATAAAGACACTATACTAACTTCATTATTCCCACAATTGCAAAATTGTGTTAGTTCATTACAATGAGATTTAGTTTTGATATTAATTTGCCCATATGTAAATACACAAATGGTAAAATTGAAGGAGCCTGAAAGTGGTGTTTCATACTATACATATTAGGGCCCTGAAAATTTTTAGTTGTTTTACAATTTTTAGTAAATAGGGCTTAAGAATGTTAAAATCTTATTCTTTTCCATTTGTATGAATAATGAAAATTGAAGAGAATACTTCTATTAGTAATGGAAAAAATCCACCAGATTCTAGGGTATTATTATTCTAATAAACAGAGACACTTATGAATACATTCTCAATGTTTCATTACTTTTCTTTGATATCGTATAGAAATAATATATATTTTTAGGCTAAATAATGACCATCTACTTTTAATGCAGAATATTAGAAAGAATTACTAAAGGAGCAAAGTGTCATAGCTATAACAGATTTTAGTAATTACAACCTAAGTATGACTGCACCTGATAGGTTAAACGCAAATATAGAAAATGATAACTAGTGATATGAGCTTTGAACTAGAAATTTTCAGTTATTGACTATGTCTAATTATATATTCTAAAAGCAACTTGTTTCATAAACTAATAAAGGTTTACTTCATATCCTATGGGCAAGTCCTGGTATTGCAGTTTTTGATAATATTTGCATTGAAATTCAATCTTCTATTACATGGAATGAATATATACCAAGGTTGACATATCTTTGGCTGAAATTATAATCTAGATTGCCTGAAATCATTTCCCCAGTCTTCCAAAACATAAATCCATAAAACCACTTACTAATATCTTTAAACTAATGTTGTTTTTCCTTCCTGTGTACCTAGAGTATTTTTTTTTTCAGTTTATTTATTTATTTTGAGAGAGAGGGCAGGGAGGGGCAGAGAGACATGGAAAGAGAGAATCCCAAGCAGGCCCCATGCTGTTAGTGTGGAGCCTGACACAGGGCTCGATCCCAGGGACCATGTGATCATGACCTGAACTGAAACCAAGAGTCAAAAGCTTAACCAACTGAGCCACCCAGGTGCCCCTTTTTAGCCTATTTTTATAGTACATATATTAGTACTTGAAAATTTATTTTTTTTTCGTGTTCATTTTTATTTTTGAGATAGAGAGAGAGAGAGAGAGTGTGAGCAGGAGAGGGGCAGAGATAAGGAGACACAGAATATGAAGTGGGCTCCAGGCTCTGAGCTGTCAGCATGGAGCCCCACGAGGGTCTCAAACTCATGAGCTGTGAAATCATGACCTGAGCCGAAGTTGGTCACTAAAAGTACTTGAGAATTTTAAACATGGCACATTGTACATGCATTTTGGTTTGTAATTATTGAATTAATTATTTTTCAGAAAATTCCATGACAGTTTGACATTTCTTTATCAAAGACTTTTTAGAATTCATTTATAAATAAGCTGATATTTATTCTCTACAGAGCAGTCTCCATATATAATACTTGAATTAAATGTCTTCTTTAACTAAAGGCATATATAAATTATTTAACTTACACTTACGACAAAACACTAATGAACTACTTACTTTCTAAGTAGAAAAGATAAACATTAAAGAAATTATATAAGAAAACTTGGCAAATTTTACCCAGATGTTCTTATATCTGCTAAATTAATTATTATTCATATTTACTAATCAAGCCCTAATCAATCTATATCAAACCCACTTCATGTTTTTGGTTTCAAAAAATAAGTCCTCCCTTAATTAAAGGAATATGTCATATATGTAAGCTAAGTGAAGGAATTTTCAGGAATACTATATCATCCCTAAATTATTTTTATAATCCCTATATAAGCACATCCATTTAAACAGTGTGTAATAGTTATAAAAGTTGTGGATAAGTGTCAACTGTACCAATTGTCCCAGCTGAAATTGCAGTAAGGATATCTGATACCTTAAAAAAAATAAAATAAGATAAAGTAAAATAAAATGAGAATGACTTGGATTAGAGTCAATAGAATATGACAAATTAGGGCACAAATTTTGGAATAAGACCCCAACACTGAAAACACAACATTAATTTAGATTAGGAAATATGAGCAAATTTCTTGAAAAACAAATATTCAAAATCTCACTCAAGAATACGTGTTTAGCTATCAAGAATAATTTAATTTGTAATTAAAACTTCTCCACAAAGAAAACTCTAGATTCAGATAACTTCATTGGAAAAATATACCAAATATTTAAAAAGGAATAATACTAACTCTACTCAAACATGCCCAGAAAATTCAGAAGGGGTATATATTAGTAGAGGTTCTCCAGAAAAACAGAACCAATAGGCTCTATATTAATAATAGACAGATACAAGAGATTTGTGATAGGAATAGTCTCCTAAAGTTATAGAGGCCAAGAACTCTCCCACAATCTGCCATCTGCATGCTGGAGAGTCAGGAAAACCAGGGTTATAATTCAGTGCTAGGCTGAAGGCCTGAGAACCAGGGGAGCCAAGGGTTAATTCCCAGAGTCCAAAAGCAGGACAGCCAACAGCTCTAATGTCTGAAGGCAGGACAAGATCAAAGTTCCAGCTCCAGAAGAAAGAAATGATTTGCCCTCTTTTTCCTTTTTTTTTGCTCCAGTTGAACCCTCAAGGGATTGAATGATGCCTGCCCATGTTGGTGAGGGTGAACCTCTTTATTCAATCTATTGAATCAAATACTAATCTTTTCCAGAAAACTCCTACAGATACTGCCAGAAATAATGTTTCACCAGATTATCTGGTCATCCTATAAGCCAATCAAATTGACGCATAAAATTAATCATCACAGGGATATTTAACAGTTCATTGAATGATGTCAACATTATCCTGATACCAAAACTAAATTAAGACATTATAAGAAGATAAAACTATGGGGCGCCTGGGTGGCGCAGTCGGTTAAGCGTCCGACTTCAGCCAGGTCACGATCTCGCGGTCCGTGAGTTCGAGCCCCGCGTCAGGCTCTGGGCTGATGGCTCGGAGCCTGGAGCCTGTTTCCGATTCTGTGTCTCCCTCTCTCTCTGCCCCTCCCCCGTTCATGCTCTGTCTCTCTCTGTCCCAAAAAAAATAAATAAAAAACGTTGAAAAAAAAAATTTTTTTAAAAAGAAGATAAAACTAGGGGCACTTGGGTGGCTCAGTTGGTTGAGTGTCCAACTTCAGCTCAGGTCATGATCTCACAGTTAGTGAGTTCAAGTCCCACATCCGGCCTGCTGCCTTCAGCACAGAGCCTGCTTCAGAAACTCTGTCCTTCTCTCTTTCTGCCCCTCCCCACTGGCTCGCTCTCAAAACAAATTAAAAAAAAAAAAAAAAAAAAAGAAAAGAAAAGTAAAATTCATATCCCTTTTAAATATATATGCTAAAATTCTTAACAAAACCTTAGCAAGTCATATTAAAAATACCTCCCTCCCCCCAGAAAAAAATAGAAAATACATCTTGGCATCTAGACTAATTGCAATATATTTCATAAATACAAGTTTGTTGTTACACATATAAATCAATCATTTTAACTTATGTTCATAGACTTTAGAAATCATCTGAAAGCATCAGAAAAAGCATTTGGCAAAATTTAACATCCAGACATGATACTAATGCTCAGCAAGTTAGAAATAGAAGGGAATTTCTTTAACTTAATAAGGGGCAATATAGAAAATTCAGTTAACATCATACTTAATGATGAAAGATTAAGTATGGGTCAGTGTGGTGACATGACAAAAATTGGAAGGAAACAGAAATCAGAAGAACTGACAAAAAAAAGTACATATATAAAATAGGAAAATGTGAAAAAGTATATTTTGAACCAATGGTATATAGTAAATATATAATTGCAAACATAAATCTTAATGACTTGACATTGTTTTTGCCATAGTGTTAACATGTCTCTAACAGTGATATGTATCTACTATACATTGGGGCCAAGATTGCCAGTTTTCCTCCAATATGATTTTTTCTTTTTTACATAGTAATAATATTTTAGCCTTTTCTGGAAGTCAACCTAAAGACCCCAGTCATCTTAGAAGCAAGATATGCCCTTGTAGCTAATTTCTGGCAAACAAGTACGTTAGGTCTTTAATATCCACATTAATTAATGTCCTGAATTCACATGCAAGGTTTGTAAAATACAGGATATTTTTATTATTTACTGATAAGTAAACAGTATCCCTCCGGTTGCCAATACCCAGTTCTTACCCCTAAGCATACTGATAAGAACTAAATGAAACACTCATATACAGAGGAAGTCGACATTTTAGGCTAGAAACACACACGTAAAAATGAATTTGGTGCATTTGTACTGCGAAAAGGAGCAACCATTACACTTCCCCTTCTGAAAGAATTCCCTTGGAATGGTGACTGTTAGGAAGAATCTTTAACATTTTGGTTTATAAATAAGTATCTTCAGATAAATGATAAGGGTACATGCTCAGTAGTGTTGAATGAGTCTGGTCACTGTTCTGATTTTCATTTTTTCTACATAACAAACTACCCCAAAACTTATCAGGTAAAATCAGCAACTATCTTATTACCTCTCATGATTTTGTCGGTCAGTGATATGAACAACTCGCTGGCCAAGTCTTCTGCTCTACATGATTTTGAATGAGTTTGGCATGTGATATTCTGTAGGTGGCTTGATTTGAATGGAGAACCCCAAATGCCTTTACTCACATTATAGGCATCTTGGTAGAGAGGCCTGCAAAGCTAGGCCCATCACCCTTTCCACTGTAGTCTCCGCATTTTTCCATGTGTTCTTTCTACCAGGTGAATGAATCTCTCACACAGGAACTGTAAATTCCAGGAGCAAATCTTTCAAGATTTATAAAATGAAACCTCTCAGCTCTTAAGGCCAGTGAAAGGAAACTGGCACAGTGTCCATTCTGCCATAGTCTATTGGTTAAAGTAATTATAGAGCCCATTCAAATTGAAAGGGAGGAGAAAGCACACACATTACTTGATGGGAAAAATGTCAAATGTTTCCATCTTTAATCTGCTAGAGTCTCTGTCATTGAGAAAACTCCGTACTCACTTGGATAAATATGATTTTATGTTAGAAATATTATTTTACACTTTAAGCAGCTACAGTGAAATAGAGTATCTTTTTTTATAATGGTTCCTTATGCAGAATCTTTTTAAAGTAATTTTGTTTACTTATTTTTGAGAGAGAGAGACAGAGTATAAGTGGGGGAGGAACAGAAAGAGAGAGAGACACAGAATCCGAAGCAGGCTCCAGGCTCTGAGCTGTAAGCAAACAGCCTGACACGAGGCTCAAACCCAGGGACTGCGAGATCATAACCTGAGCTGAAGTTCGACACTTAACTGACTGATGTACCCAGACACCCCAGTTATGAAGAATCTTTTTGATGTTATTATTCTTTAAAAAAATTAATGTTTATTTTTGAGAGACAGAGAGAAAGAATCTGAAGCAGGTTCCAGTCTCTGAGCTGTCACCACAGAGCCCAACGTGGAGCTTGAACCCACAAACTGTGAGATCATGACCTGAGCTAAAGTCTGATGCTCAACCGACTAAGCCACCCAGGTGCCCCTTGATGTTATTATTCTTAATATGACCTAACTAGATATCAAACTCATATCTAGAATATCTTGATTAACTGATTGTATTTACTTTTCTATTTCCAATCTAGACCACCTTTCTCAGTCATCTTGTACACCATTTTTTCTCAAAAAATTATATCACTACATTTTCCTTAAAATTAAATGAACAATATAAATTTAAAAATTACTCTTCACAAGTTGGGCATTTTACTCTCTTTGAATATAACAGCGATTGCTAAGCCTATTGCTTCAATTTCCTCATAATAATAATGATAAAATCTCACTATTGGGTAATTTTCTCAGTGATATGAACAATATTAACAATATGTTGAAATAAAGTACTAAATAACTTGATAAAAATTTAACATATGTGTTAGTGCCCAAGATGCTTTATCATATTGAGTTTTAACCATACTTTAAAAAAATCTCAGTGATTAAATATATATATTTAGTGTGGGTTAATGCTCACATCTCTTTTTGTTGCCATATTAGAGTCACAAGATTTTATGCACAGAAACTGTTAAGACTTATGGGACTACCTTTAATACCGTGGAGCAAATGTTTTACATTGACAGAAAAGCTAGAGACAAAGTTTACAGATTTTCTTCAGTTCTATTTCTATTGCAAGAATGAAGAATTGAGGTATTATGGTGAGGTGGAAAACGTTTATTTGATGTCATTTGAGGAAAAACTAATAACAGATAAAAGAATAAACTGTAGTTCATGTGAAAGGTACAAAAAGAAAGGGGTTACAGGCTCTTTGCAGCACTTGAGAGAAGTAATCATTTCTTTTGATTGCTTGACATTCCTGAAGAGAATATCTTGCATACAATTTTATGCTAGTATCTGAGCATCTATTTTTATGATAAAGACATTTTCCAAGCAATCAGAACTTCAACACCTAAAGAAGAAAAAAAAAAGGACTAGCGTGTTTTAATAAAAGGCATTTCCCAACATGAAAGGAAAGTTTAACTTAGCCTTTACAAACTTCTCTAAAGCTAGTGCCAGAAATTTGGCATACTTTTAGACCTAGCTAAATGTGGGAAATGATATTGATAAAGCAGTAATAACATTGGCCCTTAAAGAACACGTGTAACTTCAGAATATTTCTGTCAGGAACAAATGTATAAATGAAAACTGAGGCACAGAATTGAAGTGAGAAGTAAGATAGGCTGGCATTTAGAAGAGATGTTCTCATCAAATAATATTGAGATTCTGTGCCTGATATAGAAGCCGTTATAAAACAAAGCATGATAATGCTAGATATGGAGAACAAGCTTTTAAAATCAGTGAACTAAGACTGGATCTAAATGTTTTATCTCTTCCAATGGGCATTGTTTATATTGTGTTTTATTAGTGAGCAAGGTTATTTATTGTACTTTGTTTTTACCTTTTTTTAATGATCATTGTTCATATATGTGATAGAAACATAATATCGAGAATTAAAACAATAATGGAATAATGGATTTTATTATTATATTGACAACAATGTCAATAATGGAAATTTTTATGTGATAAAATCCAAGATTTTAGCATTCTTTTACTTCTAAAATTTCATAAAGTTTGTTATTTAAAAGATACTTTATAATGAATATCTTCAAACATAAAAGAAGAGATAATGGCAAGATAAACCATGATACATACACCATGTAGATTTAAGAATTACTCATATTTTTGAACATTTGTTTCTTATTTTTTCTTTTCATTGAGGTATTTAAAGCAAATCCAAGATATCATGACATTTCATCTCTAAATATTTCAATATAAAATACTGAAAAATAAGGACATTTTCTTGAATAACTGCAATATCATTATCATAGTGAAATAAATTTACAATAATAGTTCTGCATCAACTAATTAGCAGCTACTTTAAAATTTCTGTAATTGCCCCCCAAATGCTTTTTTTGTAGTTCAATTTTTTTGATGGTGATCTAAATAAGGCCAATCTATGGGAATTACTTGTGCTGTTTCAAATAAATATTCTTTGTTTTCATTGTTATTGTTAAAATTGCTGTTTTTGTTCTAGTTTTAGAATCTATATGATTGAATCTATATGATTATTTTATTTTTTCATTTTCTTTACTTATTTCTTAAATTGCAGTATAATTCATAGAACATGAAAATGACCCTTTGAAAATGTAGTTCAGTGCTTATTAGTATATTCACAAATATGTGCAACCATCACCATTTTCTAAATCCAGAATATTTTCATCATTCCCTCAAAAAAGCTCATATCCATTGTCAGTCACTTTTCAATTTCTCTCTCCTTCCAATGCCTGGCAACCCCTAATGTGTTCTCTATGTATTTGATTACTATGCTTTGATTATTCAATGTGTGGTCTTTTGTGCTGCCCTCTGTGTCATAGAATAATGCTAAGAATATCATCCAAATAGTACTGCGTATCAATACTTTACTTCTTTATGGCTGAATAATATTTCATTTTATGGAAAATCCACATTTTTTTATCCATCCATTCATTGACATACTTTGGGTAATTACTACTTTTTGTCTATTATGAATAATCATGTTCAACTTTGCACGTAACAATAAACTTTCAGTTCTCTTGGGAATAAACCTAAATTGTTAGGTCTGTAACCAAAAGCACAGGCAATAAAAGCAAAAACAAACAACTAGGAACTATCCCAAACAAAAAAATCTTCTGTACAGCAAAGGCAACAATCAACAAAACAAAAACACAACCTACAGGAAAGGAAAATATTTGCAAACCGCATACCTGAAATCAGGGGTTAGGACTGAAAATATATAAGGAAATCATTAAACTCAAAAAACTCAAAAATGGACAAAGGAATGAACAATTTTCCAAAGAAAACATACAAATGGCCAACTGGTGTATAAAAAGATACTCAACATCACTAATCATCAGTGAAATGCAATTCAAAATCACAATGCGTATTGCCTCACATCTGTTAAGATGGCTGTTATCAAAAGATAGGAGATAAATGTCAGTGAGAGTTTTGAAATTGAGGAGTCCTACAGTTTTGTTCTTTTTCAAGATTGTATAGCTATTACATCTAAACAATGCTTGAGGTGACTCTCATACGTGTTGGTATATTGTTTTCATTTTCATTCATCTCAATGTATGTTCTAATTTCCTTTTATATTTCTTCTGTAACTCTTTGATACTTTAAAAATATGTTTAAAATTCACATATTGTGAATTTCCTGAATATCTTTCAATTACTGCTTTAAATTTTATTCAGTTGTGAATAAATATATTTTGTATGTTTTCAATTTCTTTTAATCTTATCGAGACTTATTTTATGGCTTAATATATATTATGATTTCTCCTGGAGAATATTTCATGTGCACTCTAGTACACACGAATGTGTATTCTCGTGTTTTGGGGTAGAGTGTTATATAGAAGAATGTTAGGTCTTAGAGTTTTGTTCGAGCCTCCCAATTCTTTTTAGTCTTCTATCTAGTTGTTATATGTGTTACCGAAAGTGAGATATTGATGCCTCCAACTCCTCATTACTTCTTTTTAATCCCCTTTCATTATAATGGATAGTCACACATGAGGAAAGAAAAAAAAATTCTGGACAGTGCCATTATACAGCAACGGTTCTTGGGCCCAAGTTGATATGAGAACTGTTTGGTCATAGACTGTAACATAAATACCAAAAATGAGAGTAAGAATTTAGATGTTTTGCTAACAATTTAATATGATAATTTTGGTTCTGTTGACAGTATTATGAATTTTTATTCAATACGACTTTTATTTCATTTTATTTTTATATATTGCCTTTTATTATATTTTTAAAAAGTAATGGTTTGTGATAGATTGAAAAATATTTTCTTCTACATAGATAATTTGGAAAAGATTGAGCATTAGCATTCTCACCAGCAATTTGTCTTTGGGCCTTATCTTAATTTTTAGAAAAGACACTATTCTCTTTCTACCATCCCTGCCAACCTAGGGAAAAGATCAGATCTCTCTGTCACTGTAAGTATGCAGGTGGATAGATAGATGGATCATAGCTAGCACAGATTTCTTACAGAAACTTTCCATTTTATGTATGTGTTCATTCCACATCTCAGTTCTAACTTTACAAGAGATTACAATTCCATATAAAAAGAATACATATCTAGATTCTGATAGGTCAAGAATTGAATGAGAGGAGAAGAAATAGAGATGGTGTCTACGGACCTTAAAGGGAGGTAAAGTGTCAAAAATTGTTTTGTGTTTGTTTCATTAGGTCATTAGTTTTATAAAGTTTTTGAACCTATTATAATCCTTAGGGGAGTAGCACTAAAGATAGAGCAATTAAACATTGAAAGCAGAAAATAATAACTATAAGATAGGAATATAAGTTGGGAGCAGGGTGAATGGGTCAATCTTAAGTAGCAGAAAGGAAACATACCATTGTGACTATCATGATGGTACTAGGCATAGATAGCTGTACGTTTGCATGAGTATGTATGTATGCTTCCTCCTATTATTTGTTCAGGTATTATGTGAGATTTATTACTCTTGAATACATTATTCTAATGATATTGAGGTTGAAGGGATACAGGTTGTTCAATGGCATGTCTTTGGAACCCCAGAAGCAAAATTCAGATAGCATAAAAAAAACTCCTCACTAGTTGGGTGAAATGTTTACTCATATGAAACCAGTCAGTTACTTCAGGCATTTGTACTTTATTTGCATAAGTTACCATTCATGAAATTCTCCTTTTGTTTACCAAAAAAGCTTAAGTGTGCAGGAACAAAAATTTTAATTTAATAATTTTTTAATGTCTCATAACATTTATTCCTAAGGTATCATCTGAAACTTTAAATGCTCTGACATATAAGGAGAAAAATGCAAATTACCTGTATAGGTATAGTATGTATATCATATATATTGTAGTGTAGAGTGGAATGTAAGTTTCTATGGTAATTAATCTCCCATGTGGCATCCCAGATAACATACAGAAAGCAATGACCAATTTGGATCACACCGTCTTGGAAAATTCTACTGATAATTTGTTATGTACCATCATGATGGGAGAAATCTATATCTCCTGTAATACTGAGTGTGGGGAGGACACTTTTACAATCTTAGTATCATTGAAACTGTATCATTAAAATGTCTTCCCATTTTCATCCCAATTTTCCATCAGCCATCAAGACAACAACATGATATACACATAAAATAGAATCATTAGGAAAAACGAAAACAAAGTTAGGAGGATACTCACCTATAGGTGACTGTCCTTGTAGAAAAACTATTTGAGTAGATTTTTTCCCAGAAGTCTAGAGCATCTCATCATTCATCACTTATCTGCTTATAAGAATTGTTTCCTCTAGAAAATCCCTAAATCTGTGCATTTAATATGCTATTTTAAGACGCAAGATTTCTTACTCAATATGTTCAGTATCTGATTATCAAAGATATAACATTGTGCAATTTATATATGCCATAGAGGAAATGTGAACTTTCTCTCATATATATACAAAAATGATAGATGATAGACCAGAGAATAAAAATATATGATATAAGGGAATGAGTGCTCTAAAGAACTCGTACTCAGTGCATTTATGAAAATGAAGAGAACAAATAAAAGCTGTCAGGAAACAGGTAGATTCTCAGTAATGATACAAATGAAGACGAGCCTTGTCCCAAGTCTTGTATATTTCATCACCAATCATCTATCCTATATTTGAAAGTTTTGGTTAATATTATACTTCTGCAACACTTAATTCCAGAAATTTCAGGATAAACAAAAAATACTGATTTTTATACTGTTCTTTTCTAAAACTGAGATGAAACTCACATAACATAAAAGCAACCTTTTTAAAGTGACCATTCAGTATAATTTACAGATTTACAATGTCATTCAATTCACAACTCACAATGTTATGTTGTATTTTTCATAAATATCACCCCCATGTTTATAGCAGCACTATCAACATAAACATATTTAATCATGTTGAGGATTTCCCTTCTCTTTCTGGTTCTCTAAACTGTTTTGTTGTTTTTTGTTTTGTTTTGTTTTGTTTCTGTTTTTTTTTGGTCAGGAAAGTAAGTTAGGTTTTGTCAATTTTTTTTTTTTGCATAAACTAAGCTGGTGTATGTGTGTGTGTGTGTGTGTGTGTTTTGCACTCTTAAGTAATATTATTGAGTCTGTTTCTTAATTTCCACATACTTACGAAGTTTTCAATTTTCCTTCTGTTAATGGATTTCTAGCTTCTAGCTTTTAAGATCTATTGAGCATTGTTTTGTGGCCTTACATATGGTCTATCCTGGAGAATGTTTCTGGGTACTTGGGAAGAATGTGTGCTCTGTTATAATTGGGTGAGGTGCACTATATATGTCTATTGAGTTTAATTAGTTTACAGTTGTATTAGCTTGCCAGGGCTTCTGTAACAAAGTACCTCAAACTAGGTGGTTTAACCAACTAACATGTATTGTCTCATAGTTTGGGAGGTTGGAATTCAAAAGCTCAAGACATGAGGAGGGTTGGATCCTTCTGAGAGCCATGAGGAAGAATCAGTTCAGAGCGTCTCCTTCAGCTTCTGGTGCTTTGCCGGCAGTCTCTGGTATTTCTTGGCTCAATGGAAGCATCTCTCCAATCTTCGTCTTCATCTTTCTGTGGTGTTTTCCCTGTGTGTGTGTCTGTGACAAAATCTCTTTTTATTAGGTCACTAGTCATTTTGGAACAGGAGCTCTCCCTACTCTAATATAACCTCATCTGAGCTTAACTAATTACACCTGCAACCACCTGATTTCCAAATAAGGTCACATCCTGAGGTACTGGCATTTTGTACTTCAGCATATGAATTTTGGAAAGGACACAATTCAACCCATAACAATGGGATTGTTCCAGGCCTCAAATTCACTATTGCCTAGTGTTGGGAGAGCTCATTAGCTAGTTGAGTGGTTCCGAAGCTGAGATGCTCTTTGGGATTTTGGTCAGGGCCCTTGGAGTCCATGAACTGTTGGTAGGATTGGTAGCCAATTGTTGAGTTCCACCCCTTTTCCCTGGTCTTATCTGTTTCCAGACTATTCCCCTGTGCCAATCTACTCAGGGTTCTGCATGGGTGAGACAGGAATGGACCTCTTAGGCCAGGTCCCACAAGGCTGAGGAAGCTGGGATCTCACTGCTTTCACGTAATCCTGTTTGAGAACTTGCAGGCTATGAGGTCTTTCCTGGCAGTGAGCTGTACCACCTTGGAGGAACAGTGACCCATGTAAAGCAAAACTGTTCTTTTTATCCTTTTCAATACATCTATTAGCGTATTTGCCTCATTGGAACCTCTCAGCTGGACTTAATGGCTCTTATAAAGGTATTCTCAGGGTGCCTGGGTGGCTCAGTTGGTTAAACACCCAACCTTGGCTAAGATCATGATCCCTCAGTTGTCAAGTTCAAGCCTGGCGTCAGGCTCTGTGTTGACAACTCAGAGCCCAGAGCCTGCTTCAGATTCTCTCTCTCTCTCTGTCCCTCCCCTGCTTGCACTCTGTCTCTCAGAAATAAATAAACATTTTTTAAACATTTATTTAAAAATGCATTCTCACCTAGAGATATTTGTTAAAATTGTTTTTCTGTGAGGTTGAAAGCTACAAGCTCTTATTCTGTCATCTTGCTTATGTCACTCCCTTATTCTTAAATTTCTTTCCACAGTATTTTTTTTATTAAATTTTCCTTATACCAGTCTTATACCTCCTTTGTTAAATTTAACACTAGTTATTTTGTCCCTTTGGGTCCAATTGTAAATGGAATTGTTTACTTAATATATTTTTCATATTTAGTTATTGTGGTCCCATTCAAACAATTGATTTTTATCTTACTCTCTTACTTTGCTACTGAGGTTAGTCTTTTTTTATCAACTCGAGTATCTTTCTTGTGGAATCTTCAGATATTGTATGTATGGAATTATACCATTTGTAAACAGAGATTATATTGATTTTATTCTAATGTTGAACTACCCTTGCATTCCTAAAATAAATTGCACTTTGTCATAATGTATAATTTTTTAAAAAATATGCTATCAAATTTGTTTTGCCATATATTGTTGAGAATTTTTTCATCTTATATTCAAAAAGGTTAGTAGTCTATAATTTTCTTTTCTTGTGATTTCTTTTCTTTTTAATGTTTACTTATTTTTGAGAGGGAGAAGAGCACGAGCAGGGGAGGGCAGAGACAGATGGAGACACAGAATCTGAAGCAGGCTCCAGGCTCCAGGCCCCGAGCTGTCAGCACAGAGCCTGACATGGGGCTCAAACTCGCCAACTATGAGATCATGACTTGAGCTGAAGTCAGACACTCAACCAGCTGAGCCACCCAGGTGCCCCTCTTGTGATTTCTTTATGTCTTGATATCAGAATAATGTTGACCTCATAGAATGAGTTAGGAAAAGCTCCATCCTTTTCATTTTTGAAGAGTTTGAGAAGGATGTGTTAATTCATCTTTAAATTTGTGGTAGCATTTGTTCCTGGACTTTTATTTGATTTGATATATTTGGTTACCTATTCAACTTGATTATTTGTTATAAGGTGCTGAGATTTTCTATTTATTATGGAGTTTGTGTCTCTAGACATTTATCCAATTAATCTAGGTTATTTAATTTGTCAATATATGACTGTAGAATTTTCTTATAATATTTTTTATTTTTAATACTAATATATTTAATACTTATAATATTTTTTATTTTTATACTATTTTTTATTTTTAATACTATTTTTAATGCTTATAATATTTTTATTTTTAATACTATGGTTTAATAGTAATAACCCTTCTTTTATTTCTGATTTTAGTTATTTCCATCTTTTTTTCTTTGTCAGATTAGCTAAAGGTTTGTCAATTCTTTCGATCTTCTTGAAGAACCAATTTTTGGTTTTATTGATTTTCTCAATTTTATTTCTATTTTGTGTTCCATTTCTCTACAATTTTTATTACTCTTTTATCATCTGGTTTTTGATTTTGCGAGTTTTTCGTTTTCTAGTTCCACAAAGCATAAAATTAGATTACTGATTTGATAGTTTTCTTTTTTTAATGTAGATATTGACAGCTCTAAATTCCCCAGTGTATATTGTCTTCACCATATCCCTTAAGTTTTGGTATGCTGTGTTTTCATTTTCATTAATTTCTGACTTCTTTTGTCATTTCTTCTTTGTCTTATTCATTGTTTAACAATATGTTGTTTAATTTCTACATATTTGTTTATTGATTTCTAGATTTCCTCTTTAATGGTCTTTGAAAACACTTTGTATAATTTAAATATTTTTAAATTTATTCAGATTTGTATTTTGGCTTAACATGGTCTCTCCTGGAGAACATTTTGTATATTTAAAAATATGAGTACTTTGCTACTGTTGGCTGGAGGGTTTTATATATGTTTGTTAGGTCTGGTCATCTTTAATTTTGTCCAAGCCCTTAATTTCCTTATCAATCTTATGTCTAGATGTTATATCCATTACTAATATTATGTATTGAGTTTTCCAACTATTATTGTAGAATTATATAGTTCTCCCTTCAATTCTATCTATGTGTGCTTCATACGTTTTGGGGCTCTGTTGTTTTTTGCATATATGTCATACTGCTTTTTTACTGAAACTTAATAACCTCCTAGTTTATTAAGACTTCGGGCCTTTATGTTGAAGTTTCTCCTCTTTCTCCTACATTGTATTAAACATATTTCCATCAGATCCCTTGCCTCATTGTTAGTATGACTTCTGATTGCCTTCAGTGAACAAGAGGGAAAGGTGTATAGAATAATTGATTTAGTAGTTCATAAATCTAATGTAGGTGATCAATAAATTTGTTTGAATGAGTGAATGCAAGTAATGAAATATGCCTTAGCATTTATTTTACTTCTAGCAGAAATGATTATTGCTATTAAGCAGTTTATTTACAATAATATTCAAAAGGCCCAATTTTCCACATTTATATTTTAAAATTATAATCTTTCTATGGTGTTTTAATATACTTTGTAATTCTTCACCATAGGAATAGTGTTGTGTCCTGTTTGGTACCTAGTATTGTGCTCTATAGTAGCAGTTTAAAATTTTTCTTAAGGCTAGAGCTGGTTTAAAAGTCATTCTAATCATTGTGTCCAGCTGGTTTGTAAAAGCAAACAAGACTGATGATAACATTAAACCCAAGGGGCTTAAACATAATGGGAGTCAGGATAAAATTCTGCTTTTTCATTCGTTGTAGAAAACTGAGAAGGATCAACACGTTTAGATCACTGTACCTCTCCATTCTTAGTGGATTCCTGGTACCAGGGTACTCCAACATCAAAGGGAATAAATTCAGAAAACTTTACCATATGAAGGCACGAGAAATAAGTTTTATGTTTAGGTGTAAGCTAGAATCTACTTGTGTATGATGATGATGATGATGATGATGAATATAGTGTATTAGAAACAATACTACCTTATGTTTCCATTAATTCTCAACTTGCAAAACATTTTAGCATGCATTAATTATTTTATCTTTTTTGGTATCCCTATGAACTAGTGGAAACAGCTTGCATAATCCTCCCTTTATGAAGCAGAAAACAAATCCTCTGATACAGTAAATGTAATCTACAAGAACACACTCAGACTACATGGAAAGTCAAACCTAAACTTCCTCTTCCAACTCTTGCTTCTTTTGTCTTTACATATACTACTCTGGCAAAATTTGTCACAATCTGTTAAAATAAGTGTAACCAAAAGTTTTCCTTATGTAATGTGAGACAGAGCAGGTTAAATGTATCATATTGTTTCTCACATTGATTCTACTTTTAATGAATCAAATCCTTTAATGTTTGACAATGTTTATAAAAAAACTTTTATATGTGATTCCTTTAAAGTTATCTATATATGTGCATTAAAAAGGAAGTCAGACATTTCCTGCAATATTTCCAAAACTCTTTCTTTCCTGCAGAAAGCAATTTTAAAATTGCAGAAAGCAATTTTTCTGTGTTTTTTTTTTTGGCAGAAAGCAATTTTAAAGAAAGCATTTTATTTTATATTTTATTTTATTTCAAATTTTTATTTAAATTCCAGTTAGTCAACACTTAGTGTAATATTGGTTTCAGGAGTAGAATTTAGTGATTCATCACTTACATGTAACACCCAGTGACCATCACCAATTTGGCCCACCTCCTCCTCTCCAGCAACCTATAGTGAAGAGTCTGTTTTATGGTTTGCCTCTCTCTCTTTCTCCCCTGCATACATGTGTTTCATAAGAAAACATTTTGACAAAAATAATTCTTATTCATTTTCTCAAAAAATATAAGAATTAGAACTTCTTTTTTTTAATGTTTATTTATTTTTGTGAGAGAAAGGGGGGCAGGGAAGAGGGAGATACAGAATCTGAAGCAGACTCCAGAACCAGCCATGAGATCATGACTTGAGCAGAAGAGGCTTAACTGTCGGAGACACCCACGTACCCCAAGAATTAAAACATCAGCACATTTTAAGAAGCCATCATAATCTGCCTATTTCAAAAAGTCAAATGAAAATGACAAATTAGAGGGGCGCCTGGGTGGCGCAGTCGGTTAAGCGTCCGACTTCAGCCAGGTCACAATCTCGCGGTCCGTGAGTTCGAGCCCCGCGTCAGGCTCTGGGCTGATGGCTCGGAGCCTGGAGCCTGTTTCCGATTCTGTGTCTCCCTCTCTCTCTGCCCCTCCCCCGTTCATGCTCTGTCTCTCTCTGTCCCAAAAATAAATTAAAAACGAAAAAAAAAAAATGACAAATTAGATAAGAAAACCTCATTTCTCTCATTTTCAATAGTAAACAGAATTAAAGTTTAGAGGATTTGAGATGATAACTGTGTTTGAAATAACTTCCCTGTGTATCACAAAATGCTTTTTTTTTGTTTTGTTTTGTTTTTTGTTTTTTTTGTTTTTTGAAGCTACTTAAAAAAAGACAATGGTGCCTGAGTGGCTCAGTCAGTTAAGCCTCTGACTCTTGATTTCTGCTCAGGTCATGATCTCATGTTCCGTGGGTTTGGGCCCTGTATCAGGCTCTGTGCTGATAGTGTGGAGCTTACTCGGGATTCTCTCTTTCTCCCTCTCTCTCTGCCTTGCACGTTCTCTCTCTCTCTCTCTCTTTGCCCCCCCCCCCAAATAAATAAATAAACTTAAAAAAAACCAAATGGATTAGTTGAAACTATTTATATGATGCAAGAACTATCAGTGGAAATATAAATTATCATTTTTACACATCTGAGAATTTGCTATTGAATGTTTTTTTCTTCTACTTAAATTATATCCCTTGCTAGTTTAGGTAATGTCAATTACAAATGAAAATAAAAATGGTGTGAAAAGATATAATGTGCATTGAACTCTTTAATCAACTGAAGGAAATGCACATTTTATATGAGTACACCTTATTGGACCAAGTCTCTATATAAATGAATCTGTGGAAAATATTAGTTTTAAATAATTTTATACCATAATATCAAAAATAGGATGGTAAGCATAGTTTACTTTAATCACAACTCAGAGGCGAATTTTAAGGGACCATGAAAAACTTATGAAATAAATTACCAGGCGTCTTCAGAATTGCAATAATACAATAGCTTGATATAACTTGGTAATGTTTAATATTAGATATTCTAGGGGATTTTGTCCATGGAATAAAGCACTTTAGCTTAATGTACCACTTTTTAAGTGTAAATATAGATGCTAAATGTCATAACTTTATCCTATGATGTTTTAATACCATTTTCTGAAGAAAAAACTAACTCATAAAATATGATGAACAAATAGAATTCCAATACTGCAAGGGCCACATAATTGTCTCTTATACTGACTGGGTGTCCATGACTTATGATATGTATCACCCATAATATATTTTTGTGTTAATCTGTGCTTAACTAAATAGAAATACAATGTTAAAGAAAAATTATTTAAGTGTATTCACAACATTAAACAACAATTTCAAGGATTGCATGTCTAAAAAAAATAGTACTGGTAAAGGAAATTAACATTTATTAATCTACTACTAGTAACCAGGAACTCGCCTAAGAGTTTATATATTTTTCACCTGATTTTTGATCAAATATATGAAATAAATATTGCTATTTCTATTTTACGTACTCAAAAGCACAGTCCCTGAGATAAGTAACAAGTGGCCCAAAGATATAAGGAAGTAGAGAAGTAGAAATGCAAACATGTATGTGACTAATTCCTCATGTTGTCCCTTGCCAACTATTTTAGACACATTTAAAACATCTACTTATTTAGGTTCTCTGAGAAGTGAAGCAGTTAGCCATTTGATGAACAAAAGATACATAGTTAAAAACAAAATTTTTTAGTTTATATAAATGTCATGCCTTTTATGACTTAAATTCCCTACTAATTTCAATGGACTTTTACACAAATATGACAAAATTAGCAAAATTTTATTTCATTCTAATTTATTTAGGTTTCCTTAATTTAAAACAATATATTCTAGAATAGTTTTGTTTAATTTAATTCTTAGGAAAAATGTTTTGGCTTAGCAAGGCAGTTTGCTTCAGTTTTCATTACAATATTATTTTCTAGATTGGAATCTTTTAAATTCATGCCATGTCAAATATCAGATGCCATCTATCAGCATGATATGTGAAATTACAGGATGACATTAAAGTTGTAGTATGATGACAGTTTTTTCTGATTAAATATGCAGCATTTTATTTTCAGAGGGAATTTATTTTCTATTTCTTTTAGCATTCTCTTTTGGAAGGCAATTTATCATGTTTGATCTACATTGTTCATTATTTAAGATTTTTGCTGGTATTGTTTTGACACCTAATGCAAGAATCTTACAAAACTGAAAACATTTTTTTCTGTGTCCCATATTCTAATTTAATCTCATGTTGTCATATTTCATTTTGCATAGAGAAGTTTTCACTAGTGGCTTTAAATATAACAGTGTTGAAAATGAAAACATTTTAAAATAGGTTTATCTTTCATTATTATACCAATTTCATCTTTTTGAGTATTGAAATCATACACATCCAGACTCTAATTAAATGTATTTCTAATATATCACACCCAGGGTATATGCATTTTAAGCCACAAAATAAAAGAGTTGCGCTGTTACATTAAAAGAAGTTTGGTTTAATAGAAAATGCATTTCCATCATCAGGGACCTAATTACCTATTTATGAATGAAGATGAAAGTTACAGAACCAAGACAGGTACTTTGTTGTTAAATAAAGCCTTAATTTTTAAAATCCAGTACAAAGTAGGAGAATTGGGATTCACTCTATATAGGAAATCTATACCTCCGTCCTTCATAATTTAGATTTTTGGGACTTTCTAATCACTGAATTTGATGCATGCTCTATTCACTTGAGAAATCTGAGAAGCAGCAAATTTCCAACATATCCTCCGTGTCATTTTATTTTGTCTGTTAAGAGTTATGACATAAAGGCCTGCAGTGAAATGCACAGATTTTAAGTATTATATTTTAGTAGCTTTGGCAAATGTGTATACTCTTATATCCCACAATCCTATAAAAATACAGAATATTCATCAGAGAGCCAATTCTGTCCCAAATCCTGATAAACCATAATAAAATAGCCTTAATTAGACCTTCATATAGTGGAAATACAAAGGCTGCTGGAAGATATAACAAACTCCTATAACATTAACTCTGTAAAACATTATTTTTCTTCTTTTACGCATTGTCTATGGTTTAAGGAAATATGTAACGCCTTGAAATGCAACTCTGTAAAATTTGTTTTAGTTTAATTATGTTCTGATTAATGGGAGGTAGATGCCCACATTTTTTTTGAATATATGATTGAATGTTTGTGCAGATGTATCATTCAAATTTCAGAGTCATTTTCTGTGATATAGCCTAGGTTATTTTTCAAGCTGGTGTTGGAGAATAGTACGGATTTTTTGCTTATCTTACAAATGACTATCTTATTAAGCATCCTGAGTAGGTCTGATCAGTGGATTTTTTTTCTTCTTTTGTTTTTCTTGCTTGATGGTCCTGGTTTAAGCAAATAATACTTAAAACACACATAAACGCTAAATTTTATATTTAAAAAACCCAAATGGAACAATTATCCAATCATACAAAGTTAAAAAGTCAGTCTCATTTTTGTCATTTACTAAGTTACCTCCTCTCTCTCTCTAAAAAACCATTTATTCATCATGAATTTTGATGAGTTCCATGGGGTTTAAGACAATGGTGGTATTTTTAATTCAATGTTAGTGCTTTTGAGAAACAATAAAGTGTATTAACATTTGACCTTTAACATTCATGCCACTAACTAATGTAGACCACACTTGTATCCTCAGGATTCTTCCTGGGTCAACATTGGACCTTTCTTTAATAAGCAATACAAATAGTTATAAATAAAATAATTTACACATCACTATAGAAATAAAACTTCTGTCTGGGTAGTAAGACCACTTTATCAAATAACAGTATAAGACTCAGAGCAATAATACATTCTTTCATCCTTGGAAAACTTATAGCTAGTAATCTTTAAATGCATACAAAATATTATGAAAATACTACCACTTGCCAATTGTATTTTAATCAAGCTTCAATGTTATATTTAATAATGATTTATTATGAAACCTAATGGTTGAACTTATTATTAATACATCATTTTTTTCTTTAACCAAACACATATTTATTAAATGTTTCTTTGATTTCTTTCTAGAAAACTGCATTCCTTAGTTGGCAACCAAAACATAAATATCCTAATTTTCACAACTCCCTACTTCCCCTACTCTGTGTTAGATTTTAGATGACAGTCTCTGAGGGACAGAGAGCAAAAGACAAAACTACAAATCAAACTAAGATATGGTAGGACAGTGTTTTTCTGAGAAGGTCAGAGTATCAAGTATGCTGTCATAGAATAAAGGAGCTATTTGTTGGGAGTAGTAGGGATTTGTTGGTAATGCCTTCTCTCTTTGGGGCATTACCTGCTGATAATTCAATTTACTATCCATCAACATTCTTTACTGATTTAAAGGCTGTGAATGGAGGATTGTGCTAGATTTATTCATTTTTCTTCATTCTTTCATCTCTCAAGTTTTCAATTATCTGCTATGCACCGGTTGTATTCTAATGTCTGATCTTATCTCTGTTATCTGTCTTTGAGAAGCTTGCAACCTGAAATCGTGGGAACATTGTCAGCAAATGCAGTATGTGCTACGTTAGAGACATAGACAGAGATGTGCATCAGAGCAGAGCATGGAGAACTCAGTCAGACTGTACCAGGCAATCTGTAGAAAGAGAAATACTGGTTACATATTAAAGAGTGACTAAGAACTCATCAGAGGAAGAAAAGGAAGAAGGACAATAATATCTCTGCTTCTGTGCTTTTTAAAGATGTGAGAGAACTCCAGTTCTTTAAATTCTTTATCTTAGAAACCTTATTTAATTAAATAAACGATATGGTAAAATAAGATAAATCATCTCTCTTAACCAAATTTTGCTGAATATCCGTGTCAGATTCTTTTGGGAATAAAAGAATCACATGATCATCCTGGTTTTTATGAACCCTTGTCAAATAAATCTTTATTCTGATGAAGTGTTAGAGAATATCCTTACATTTTTCTCTTCCCCCGATCCCTGAATGTAAAGCACATTAAGGGCTCAACTGATAAAATAGAAATACAAATGAACATTATCAAGTTATCACCTGCAAATGTTTTCTTTGAAACCTCAGTGGAATTTAGCAATTTTGATTATATTCATGTACTGCAAAAATCTCTTACAGTCTTCTGTTTTGGTAAATATTCTCATTTGTGGCATTTACATTTTCCTTCTCTTGTTTTCCAAATTTTCTCATAAACGTGTACATTCCGTACATTCAGTTGTTTTTTGCACTTTCATACCTACATTTCATCATGTATAATTCATTCATTCACAGTTTCAATTATTTTATTGCCTTTTACTATTTTTTCTCATTTGTATATAGTTTCAAACGTATAGAACAGTTGCAAGAATGATACAAAGAACATCCATGACCCATTTATCCCAGATACTATCATTGTAAGCATCTTGTCTTCCCTCTCTTTTTTCCCGTCTTTTCCTCTGTCTCTTCTCTGTTTCTCCTTTTTCCCTTCACCATACAGGCATGGAAAGAGTTGTACAAGTGGAATATAGATTTTAATTATGTTTCATTATGCTTGTGTACTGAATGCAGTACATACTCTAAAAACCAGGGAACTGTCTAATTTTTTTTTTTTTAATTTTTTTTTCAACGTTTTTAATTTATTTTTGGGACAGAGAGAGACTGAGCATGAACGGGGGAGGGGCAGAGAGAGAGGGAGACACAGAATCGGAAACAGGCTCCAGGCTCTGAGCCGTCAGCCCAGAGCCTGACGCGGGGCTCGAACTCACGGACCGCGAGATCGTGACCTGGCTGAAGTCGGACGCTTAACCGACTGCGCCACCCAGGCGCCCCGGAACTGTCTAATTTTATTAAGGTGCAAAACTCTCCATCAGGAAGCCAACATCCCAAATCTCATTTAAATTACACGAGCTGTCCCAACAAAGACTGTTTTCAACTCTGTGCTAAGGTCCAATTCAGAAGGAACATTATATTTAGTTGCCATATCTCAAAAATCTACTTATTTCTGGACTATTTCTCTCTTGTCTTTCCCTGTCTTGTATGTCTTTGACAGTCTTACAAGACATAGGCTGACCACCCTGTAGAAAAATCCTCTATGAATTCCCGGCCAGTATTTTCTCACGACCAGACTTTGGCAATGTGCTTTTGGCAGGAACACCGCAAAATGATTTCTTAGCTCTTCTCACAGCATCATATCACATGTGCACTCTGCAGACCATCCTCACCCCTGGTGATGTTAACCTTAATTAGGTTTTTCTGTCAGACTTCTCCATGTAAAGTCATCTTCCCTCCCTTTACGTGTCATATATTTTGAGGAAGATATTCTGATGGTACTACTACTGTATGCTAAGCATCTTCTATGCTCTTGAAAAATATCAATAGAAAAGAAGAGTGCTGTCAAAAACGGACCTCTGTGCTTCTGGTCCAAAATATATCATGAAACAGAGTTCGGGATACAGAGGAGCAATAGCTTTATTGCTTTGTGGGGTAAAGGAAGCTACAGCAGGCTATTGCCTTCAAAAACTGCAAGCCCTCCAATAGCAGGGGGCTGGAGGGTTTTGTAGGGAAATACAAGATCTAGCTGGTTTCAACAGAAATTGTGTGTTTGATTCCAGGCTCCTTTGTCCTATCTTTAGGGTGGTACCAGGCTACTGAAACAAAATGCTAAGAAGGGAAGAGGGGAGATTTGCGGAAGACAGGAAAAAGGTTACTTAGTTTAAATTGAGTTTTGAAGCATTAGTGTAGCCATTTTGATTTTTGTTCAACTTTAATGCTTCTTTTCTTCTTCTTCTTCTTTCTTCTTCTTTCTTCTTCTTCTTCTCCTCCTCCTCCTCCTCCTTCTTCTTCTTCTTCTTCTTCTTCTTCTTCTTCTTCTTCTTCTTCTTCTTCTTCTTCTTCTTCTTTTTGCTTTAAGGCCAAACTTTATCTGTCATTTGTGCCTAGGTCTGACCCCACCCCACTTTCTTTTAACGTTTTATTAATTTTTTGACAGAAACAGAGAGTGGGCGGGAGAAGATCAGAGAGAGAGGGAGACACAGAATCTGAAACAGGCTCCAGGCTCCAAGCTTTCTGCACAGAGCCTGACACGGTCTTGAACCCAGGAACCATGAGATCAAGACCTGAGCCCGAAGTCGGATGTTTAACTGGCTGAGCCACCCAGGTGCCCACAACTTTAATGCTTTTAAGGGGTTTCATTAAGCTAAAAAAATTCCTGTTTACATAAACGTTGTATTACAGCTAAGAAAGAGAAAGCCTTCAGTTAAATAAGTAAATTGTGCAATAGGTTAGGTCTTTGTAAGTTAAAAAAAAAAAAAAACAATAAAAAAACAAAAAAAAAAGGCCAAGATAAGCAGAATTTGTAGGCTTATGGAAGGGTTCCAAGGTTGAGTTGATTTTGTTTGCTTGTTTATTAAAGTAGCTTTATTTAGATATAATTCATATATCATGCAGTTAATTTCTTTAGAGTATGAAATTTATTGGTTTTTAGTGTAATCACAGAGTTGTACAAACATTATCACACTCCATTTTAGAACATTCTCATCAGCCCAAAAGAAACTCCATGCACATTAACAGTCGCTTCTCATTTTCCTCTAACTACCCCCTGGCCCTGTGCAATCAGTAATCTATTTTCTCTCTTAATTTTCTATTTGAAACTTCCTTATAAATTTTACAATTTGTGCTCTTTTGTGACTGGCATTGTGTTTTCAAGTTCATTTATGTTTTAGTATCTATCAGGAATGCATTCATATTTGTTGACATAGTAATCTATTAAGTGGATACATTGCTTTGGATTTATTAATTCACCAGATTATGGACCTTTGTTTCTAGCTTTGGGCTCTTATGTGTAATTCCTTTTAAACACTGTTGCACAAGTTTTAGTGTGGGCATATGTTTTTATCTCTCTTGCGTATATGCATAGGAGTGAAATTTATGGGTCATATGGTAAGCTCTATGTTGAATTTTTTGAGGGACTATCAAATTTTTTTCAAAACAGCTATACCATTTACATTACCACCTACAATCCATAATGGTCTCAGTTTGCACATCCTCACCAATCCTTATTACCACCTATTGTTTTTTTTTAATTTTACATCCAATTTGTCTGAAGTAGTAGCTCTTTGTGATTTTGAGTTGCATCTTCCTAATGGTTGATGATGTTACACATCATTTTAGGCGCTTATTGTCAATTTGCATATTTCCCGTGGGGAATCTCTCTTCAGATACTTTTTACATTTTTTGAAAAATAAGATATCCTTTTATCATAGTTATAATTGATCTTTTCATGTTCCAGATACAACTTCTTTAAATATGATTTGCAAATATTTTTTCCACTCTGTGAGTTGCCTTTTCACTTTTTTGAAGTTATCTTTTAAAACAAAACATTGTTAAATTTTCATGAAGTCCAATTTATCTACTTTTATCTTTTGCTTTTTGTGTCCTATCTAGAAGTCTCTTTGCCTAAAATACAGTTAACTAGATTTATTCTTCTTTTTAATCTAATAGCTTGATATGTTTAGCTCTTATATTTAAGTTCATGATTTATCTTATTTTTTTGTGTATGGTGAAGAAGTAATCCAACTTTATTCTTTGCATATGGGTATCAGTTGCTCCAGACTGTTTGTTGAGAGGACCATTCATTTAGGATTGAATTATCTTGGCTTGTGTAAAATATTGACCATAATATGAAGGCTTATTTATGGACTCTTAAAAAAAAAAAAAAGACTGCTGCAAAAGCCAGCTGAGCTGTTATGAATTTGTAGATGAACTTATGGATTATTGTCTCCTAATAGTATTAACTATTTTAATCTATGAGCATATGATTATTTTTATCATGAAAGTTTGTTGCATTTTGTTCAAATGATCCTGTGGTCTTTGTTAAATATAAATATGTATTTCTACTTATTAAATTATTGATTTTTGGATGGTAAAACAACATAGAATTCTGGAATAAATCCCAGTTAGTCATGGTCTGTACTCCTTTTTATGCACTGTTGATATTACAACTCTGCTTTTACATTGGATGAGTTAATCCATTTATAATTAATATAACCATTGATATATTATCAATCACATCTACTATTTTGATTTCTAAATTTCTCATGATTTTTTTGTTCCTCCATACACCCCCATTTTTTGCATTACATAAATACTTTCTTGTTTGACATTATAATTCCTTTATAATTCCTTTAATTTCGTCTTCACTATAGTTTTTTGAATTATGTTCATAGTGGTAATATTCTGAGATTTACAAGATAAATCCATTCTTTGCAGAATTTCCATTAGACTCATACTAATCTAATTTCAGTGAGATACAGAAATTTACTCTTATATACCACTATTCTCTCATCTCCCTTATTATGCTACTATTTTATACAATATTACATCTATATATGTGAAAAAACAGTAATATTATTACTTTACATAATTTTATTGGTTTTAAAGGAGATGAGAGGAAAAAAGAAAGTAAAAATATGCTTTTGAGAATTTCCTTACCATTTCTGTGTGTCTTCTTTTGTTTCTCTGAATTTGAGTAATCATCTGGTGTCATTTTCTTGCTCCAATAAGAATGTACTCCCCCCAACTTCTCTTGGACTTCTTTTATTCCCAACAATACATGTTGTTTTATGCTATTGTTTTATTTGTGATTCAGAGTAGTAAAAATATGCTATAATATTGTTTGATATTTACCTTCATGATTACCTTTAATGGTACTCTGTTTTTCATTGTTGTTGCTGTTTTTAATATACATTTTAATTACTCTCTGGTGTTTCTTTGTTTCAGCCTGAAAAGCTTCTATTATTATTTATCATAGTAAAAGTTTGTTAGCAATGGATTTTCTCAATTTTTGTTTATTTGTAAAGGTCTTTATTTGCCTCTATCATTGAAACATAGATTTACTGTATATAAAATTCTTGGTTGACAGGCTTCCTCTCCCCCTTTCTTTCAGTACTTTGAATATGATGTCTCAATGCCTTCTGGCCTTCATTTCTTTTTATGATGAGAAGTAAGCTGTTATTTTTCTTGGCATTTGTTTGTAAGTGAGGAGTTAATTTTCTCTTGCTATTTTCAATAATTTTGTCTTTCAACATTTTTTGTATGACTAGTCCAGATATGAATCTCTTTGATTTATCCTATTTGGAGTTAGAGATTCTTTGATGTGTGGATTAATGTTGTTCATATAATTTAGGGAGTTTTTGTTATCATTTTTTCCAATATTTTGTATGCTTTACTCTCTTTGCTCTGATTTGGGTATGTTGATGTCCCAGTTGGCTTCCTCATATTTCTCTGAAGCGTTTTTCATTTGTATTTATTCTTTTGCTCTCTGTTGTGCAGATTGAAAAATCTCAATTGACTTATCTTCAAATTTCTGGATTGCTTCTTCTTTCTGGTGAATTTGTCATTGTGGCTATTGAGCTTTTCAGTTTCAGAATTTCCATTTGCTTCTTATTTTTGAATTTTCTGTCTTTTCATCAATATTATTTTCTTGATAATACATTGTCATACTGTCCTATATTTGTATAAGTATGTTTTTTTAGTTCTTTGAATTTATTTAAAATAAATAACGTCCTGTCTGCTAAATCCAACAAGTGGCCCCTCTTGAAGACAATTTTTGTTGCATACTTTTGTTCTTTTTATGGATTACACTCTTCTGTTTCTATGAATTTCTTTTTTTGTTGAAAATGGACATTTTAAATAATGCATAATTCTGTACACTGACCCACGAACACTAGGACTTTTTGTTGTTGTTTGCTTATTTGTTTACTGATTTGGCTGAACTGTTTTAATGATTCCTATTACCTCCATAGTGTGCAGTCTCCAATATTGCTTCTCAAATGCACAGCTACTCTAAGATGACCGTGGCTTTTCTAGGGTTCTCTTTGACTGTCTCTTTCCCTGACCTTTATGTTAAGCTTTATGCTTTTGTTGCTATTAGACCCTGAATAGAAGACTCCTTCATAGATTGAGAGGAATGACCAATAAATACCTAGTTTTCTATGACGATGGTAAAATGAATGCTATTATTTTAATATCTTCAACCAGCTCCCTACCAGTGTTTTCCAAACATCTATTTCTGTTTACAAAGCTCTTACTAAAATTAACTTTATTGCCTCTAACTCATATCTAAAACTAGCATCTTTTTAAAAATAGCTATGTCGTGAGGATAGCATAAAGAAGAATAAGAGTCCGTGTTGTTATCATTGATCCTATTCTAGTACCTTCTATTCTAATTTTTCTCAATTTCTCAACTTACAGTACATTTTTAGCCATTACCATGACCATCGTGTATTTTTCTTTTTTCTCTTTTGGCTGAATTCACAAAGGGACAATTTCATTGGGTTAATTTAGTTGCCTAGAAAGTCAATATCAGTGTTCATATTTATGAGATGGATTGAAGAACAAGATTACTCTTACCAAAAGTTTGGATGCTTGCAAAAAATTTTTTTCTGTTAACTGGCATTATTTGTCTTTATAGGAATGCAAGGATGGGACTATTTAGTTGATTACAGCTTTATTTGGTTATCTGTGTATTTCCCTCCTCTTAAATCTTACGTAGTCTCTAAGACTATAGTAGACTGTGAAAAGGGTTTATTCTGGTGTTACAGACAGAGAGAGACACTTCTCCATTCCCCAAGAAGACATAATATAATTGCTTCACTGCAGCCAAAGAAATGAATTGTGAGATAATAATAGCATGTAATTCAACCTTATAGTTTTACAAATGAGATGAAACTGAATTGTAGCATTTGATATCATCAACAATTTAAAACCGTTATTTCTCTACACTCTCTAAAATGAAAGGTCACTGGGGTATAAAATTCGTACTACTATGATGTAGAAATCATAATTACATTAACATATATTTGAAATGTTTAAATTAAACCACTGAAAGTACTAGCTTGGACACTTTATAACACCTCTGTCTTACTGAGTTTTAACTTTTCAAAGAGAAATGTGTAGCTTAGAGCTTATTTACTTTCAAATCTAAGTAGATAAGATATCAAAATCTATGTGTACCACTCTAGTTTGTGTTTATATCAGTATACACTTTTGGCCCAGAGCATGCCTTTTTTCCAACATACATACCATATACACTATTACTAAAAACAACAACAACAAAAACTAATGTTTTCACTGCAGCCACTGCTTTCTTTGCTGCATAGTTATCTCTCTGCATTTGCTGACCAATTTTCCCTAGGCCTCATTTCAAAATCCTCTTTCCTACTTCCAGTAATCTGATGTGCCATTGCTGATCTTCACTCCCATGTGTAGGGCCTCATGGCCAAAAGTTTCACCTGTGGATCATTTTAATAGGTACATTAACCTAAATAGGAAGAAATCATGGTTGACAGTAGACACCCAACTGAATGCATCTGCATCACACAATGCTGGCCCAGAATAAGCTGACCCATAAGTTATTACAGCAAAAAGGAAAACAAATGTGAATATCTTCTCCTGTGTTACTCGAATAGCCCAAATAATAGCTGTAATCACAGGTATTTCAAGACTCTTCAGAATGACTGAGAAGCTACTTGAAGGAAAATTGGTTATTTAATTTTATTTCCTTTCTTAATACCCAAAGGGTCCACTGTGATAACACACTTAATGCAGTGACTTTATGGTAAGTATTTCAAAACCATTTAGTCAGGAAATATATTTTAAAATATGGCTTATTCAATTTCAAAAAGTCGAAATTTTGAAAGTTGATAACACCTTTCTTCTAATATTCTATTTATTTTAATTTTATAACATCATGAAATTGCTCTTATTCTGCTAAATACCAAGTGAGCTCCATGAAGTTAAACATGTGATAAGGCGTGAAGATATATCTCAATATTATTTCTTGTCAACTTGAAATAAATGGTTTTACATAATAGTTTTCAAGAAAAAAGACTTAATATATGAAAACAATGTAAATTAATTGAAATTAGTCTACTCTTTGTGAAAAATTGAGTAAAATGTAAAAGTCAATTAAGAACATATTTTTTTTCTGTATGTCTATCTGTCTGTCTGACTATTTATCTAATTTATTTATGACCCCATATTTCTGACCTGAAGGGTAAAATTATATTACAGTGATAGTGACTGTTAGTTGACTTATTTATGTACTTATATTTACCTTTATACTATGAGACATGGAAATCCTATTAACTTAACAGACGTTAAATACTTTCTATCAGTAAAGTGATTTACTAAAGAAATGTAGGTCTGACTCTAAGGATAGGTATGTTATTGATGTTGATTTTTCTCATCATTAACCATATCTTATTTATGTTTAACTGCTCTCATCTTTTTATAATGGATATATTCAGCAGAACAAACTACTGTTCAACATGAGTTAATGCAAAGTTTTTGCTGGTCAGAGGTCTTGAATATATTTTTTAAAGAGAGCTAATCTGATTTTTAACTTTAAATTGTCTTAGCTGGTGTATAACTTATTTTCCATGTAAATCATTAAGTTTTAAAATTTCTTAGTATTTAATTTGCATTACCTTGAAATAACAATAGACTCATTAGATTTCTAAATTTCATTTTCTTCTAAAATGCTGCAAATTTGATTGATCTTTATGCAAAAGTGCATAGTAAAATATATCCTCTGATATTGGTATCTCACAGTGAGAGAAGAAAATAGAAAAAGAAGTATAGAGTCTTCTTATCTTTCTAGCTACTGTTTCTATTATGTATGAGGGATCCATAACATCTAAGCATTTTCTCTGTCACCATCTAAAACAATGTGAGATCTAAAAGGTGTATGCACCTAATAAGAGAGCTTCAGGATACTTAAAATAAATAGAATGGAATGAACAGAAAGGACAAACACACACTATAATTGGATACTCCCAAGTTTTGTCCTAATAAGTGATATAATAAGTCGAGAGAGAATAAATGTGATGCAGATGGTTTGAACAACACTGTCAACTGACTTGGGCACTCCATCCAGTAGGGCTCCCAGCAGAATATGAATTCTTCTCATGGGCATGTATGACACTGACAGACCACATGTAAAATACTTCACTACATGTAAAACAATTATTATCACATAAAAACATATTCTGACCACAAAATTTAAACTAGAAATCAACAATCAAAAGATACCGTGAAATCTCCAGTAAATTTCTAAATTCCCCATGAATTGAGGAAGAAATAATAAGAAAATAGAAAAGATTTGAAATGAATAAATATAAAAACAAATCATAAATATTTGTGAGATGCAGCTATAGTGATTCTTAGATGGAAATTCATAGAATTATGAGAGAAGAAAAAATACTCTTAAATCAATGATCTAAGCTTAACTCTTGGGAGATAGAAAAATAAGAACAAAATAATTTAAGCAGATGGAAGAAAATAATAAATATAGACATAGAAATCAATGAAATTAGAATCATAAAAATATCAGATAAAGCCATAAAACCAAAAACATTTTCCTAGAGATTCATATAGCCAAACTGATAATAAAACAAGAGATAAACCATAAATTATTAAGAATGAAGTTGACATTTATGCATATATTTTACACATTAAAGTAATTTTAAGAAAATATTATGGAAATAATGGGAATATTATGAACAATATTATGCCAACCAATTTGATAATATAAGTAAATGAAATGGATTAATTTTTTGAGAGACTGAAATTAAAATACTCAAAAATAAATAGTTTTCATAGCTGTATATCTATTAAAATATTAGATTTCACAATAAAATAATTCCCATATAAACTCTAGGCCCAGATAACATTACTGTTGAATTCTCCCAATATTGAAAGAAGAAATGAATCTATTCTATACCGTTTCTTCCAACAGTTGTAGAGGAGAAAGAGCCTTACCAGCTCATCTTTTGAGGCCAGAATTACCTTACAGCATACCCAGGCAAAGATACAGCAAGAAGAAAAAGCTATAGAATAATATTACTTATGAATATGGCTACAAAAATCCTTAAAATATTAGCAAATCACATTCAATAATTAACAGGAGGAAATTCTTCATGACCAGTTTTTATATTCCAATAATGTAAGGGTAGTACATTTGAACACCAAACAATATAGTTCATCATATCAACAGTCTAAAAAAGGAATTTGTCCAATCTTACTAATAGATGCAGAAAAAGAATTTGACAAAATATTGCATCTCCTCATGAAAAAACTCTTAGCATATTAAGGCAAGTAAGGAACTTATTTTGGTACAGCAAATACTTGGTGCCCAGGAAGAGAGGAGCAATATGCACTTGGGGAATCAAGAAAGACAGTTTATTTCACACCAGTGCTGGCAGAGCGGAGTCACCTCCAAAGGCTGAGCCTTGAGCCTTGGCACTGGCATCTTTTTATGGGTGGGATTGCAGGGGCTTGAAAGGAAAAAAAAAAAAAAAGAAAAAGGGGAGGGGGCACTTATCAGTTGTGCTACATGAGCAGGTGTCAGATGCAGGAGGCAAGCAAGATTACAGAAGCCAAAAGCAAGCAAGGGGAGTATCCAGCCTCCAACATCTAGCTCGTCCCTTTTATCTTGTTTTTACCAGCTTTCCTTCTCAATTTAACTTAATAAAGGAAATGTAAAGAAAACTCTATGGCTAACATTATAGCTAATAGAAAGAAAGAAAAAGAAACTGACAAAGCTTTTCACCTAAGATCAGAAAGCAGGCAAAGACGTGTCTACTCTCACTCCTTATTCGACATTATACTGGAGGACATAAGTAATATAGTAGAGCAAGAAAATATAATAAAATCATAGAGACTGAAAAGGAAGAAGAAAACTTTTCTTTATTTTCAGACAAAATGACAATGTGATTATCTATGTAGAAGATACCAGGGGTGCCTGTAGCTCAGTTGGTTAAGTGTCCAACGTCAGCTCAGGTCATGATCTCACAGTCCATGAGTTCTAGTCCCACACTGGGCTCTGTGCTGACAGCTCAGAGCCTGGAGCCTGCTTTGGATTCTGTGTCTTCCTCTCTCTCTGCCTTTCCCCAGCTTGCTGTCTCTCTCTCGCTCTTTCTCTCAAGAATAAATAAATATTTTAAAATTAAAAAAAATACCTAAGATTGTACATAAAATATCCTGTAGCTAATAAGTTAATTTAGTAACATTATAGGATAAAGGCAATATGCAAAATAAATTGCATTTCCACATAATGATTTAGTGAAAATAATCATTGGGCATTATTTTTGTAAATCCATTTATATATATATGTATATATATGTATATATGTATATATATATGTATATACATATATATATGTATATACATATATATATATGTATATATAGCATCAAATAAAAATTAATTTTTAGGATAAATTTAAGTTAGCAAATTAATATATTTAATATAAAAGATGCAAGACTTATGTGATAAAAGCAACAAAACATTTGTGAGAATATTTAAACCAGAACAAAATAAATGAAGATGTGTAATAGGTATATTGATTAAAATAATTAATATTGGACTTAACAATTCTAAAAGGCATCCTACAAAATGGGAGAAGATACTTGCAAATGACACATCTGATAAAAGGTTAGTATCCAAAATATATAAAGAACTGATATAACTCAATACCTAAAAAGCAAACAATCCAATTAAAAAATGGGCAGAAGATATGAATTTACATTTATCCAAAGAAGACATCCACGATGGCCAATAGATACATGAAAAGATGCTCAATATCTTTATCATCAGGGAAATGCAAATCAAACCACAATGCATTATCACATCACACCTGTCACAATGGCTAAAATCAACAGCATAAGAAACACAGCTGTTAGTGAGGATGTGGAAAAAGGGGAAATCTCTTGTACTTTGGTGGGGATGCAAACTGGTGTAGCCACTTGGGGGAAAACAAAATGGAGTTTCCTCAAAAAATTAAAAATAGAGCTACGCTATCATCCAGGAATTGCACTACTGGGTATTTACCCAAAGAATACGAAAACACTAATTCAAAGAGATACATATACCTCTATGTTTATAGCAGCATTATTTACAATAGCCAAGATATGGAACCAACCCAAGTGTCCATGAATTGATTAATGAATCAAAAGAAAGAAGATGTGATATATTCAGCTGTAAAAAAGAATGAAATCTTGCCACTTTCAACAACATGGATGGATCTTATAATGCTAAGTGAAATAAATCAGCCACAGAAAGACAAATACCAAATAATTTCACTCATGTAGAATTTAAGAAACAAAAGAAATAAGCAAAGGGAGAAAAAGAGAGACAGAAAGAGGCAAACAAAGAAACAGATTCTTAACTATAGAGAAGAAACTGATGGTTACCAGAAGAAAAGTAGGTGGGTGGTTGGGGGGTGGGGGATGGATAAAATAGGTGATGGGGATTATGTAGAGCACTTGTCATGATGAGCACCAGGTGATAGATGGAACTGTTGAATCACTATATTGTATACCTGAAACTAATATAATACTGCATATTAACTACTGGAATTAAAATTTAAAAAGAATAGAAGAATTTATATTAGACAATGGCAATTTTCCTCAAATTGATTTATAGATCTAATGCAATCTCCATCAATATCCTTGAAGTATTTTTTACAGAACTGTCAATCTGATTCTAAAAGTATACATGAAAAACCAAAAGACCTAGAATAGTTAAATAGTTTAAAAAGAAAAAAGTAAAAGAGAACTCATCTGAATTTGAGACATGGTATAAATTTACCATAAATAAAGCAGTGCAGAATTGGATGATAGATGGATAGATAGATAGATAGATAGATGAAACAGCATAAAGAGACTAAGAAAAAAAAACAGGTAAACATGTATGGTCAATTGATTTTTAATAAATTCCCAAGTAAATGCAATAAAAGTCTTCTCAGCAAATAGTGCTAGAGAAGTCAGATATCCACTTAAAAAATAACTCAAAGTGGGGAGCACCTGGGTGGTTCAATTGCTTAAACATCTGACTCTTGATTTTGGCTCAGGGCATGATGTCACAGTTGCTGGGATCAAGCCTCATGTCAGCTCTATGCTGACAGCGCAGAGCCTGCTTGGGATTCTCTCTCTCTCTCTCTCTCTCTCTCTCTCTTCCTCTCTCTCAAAATTAATAATAAAAAAACATTAAAAAAATAACTCAAAGTGGGCCATGGCTCAAAATCAAGGGTGAAACCATAACTTTCTATAAGAAACTTAGAATATATTTGTGATACTGGGTTAGGGAAAGGCACGATACCATAAACTATAAACATGATGTGTTGGATTTCATTCTTAAATGTAATGTAAAATGTAAAGACATTCTACAGATTGGAAGAAAGCATATGCAAAACATGCATGTGTTAAAGAATTCTTACAACTGAATAATAAGGAGACAAAAAAAGTCAATTAGAAAAGAACTAGGCAAAAGATTTGAGCGGACATGTGACTAACAGAAAGATAAGGATTATAAATAAGCACATGAAAATATGCTCAATGTCTTCATTTTTGGAGAAAGGCAAATTGAAATCATAGTGAGATATCACTACAAACATTCTAGTATAAATAAAATGAAGATGAAAGATAGATGACAGATAGGCAGATAGATAGACACAAGTAGACAGATGGATAGATAAACAGTAACAACCCTGACAATACCAATGGCTGATAGGATGCAAAACAATTGTATTTCTTTTATATTGCCAATGGGAATTCAAGTTGGCACAGCCACTTTGCCAAACAGTTTGACAGTTGCTTATAAAATTATGTGTATACTTCTAATGTGACCCTGTAATCCTACGCATAGATATTTATACAACAGAAATGAAAATATCCCCACAGACATCTGTACATGAATGTGTATAACGTTTTCCGTGACTGCCAAGTTCTGGAGACATCACCGATGTCCATCAACTGGCATATTGATGAACATATTGTGGTACATCTATAAAAGGAAATACTATTCAACATGAGCTATTGATGCAAACCCCTCAAAATGGATGGAGTGCAAAAGTTTTGTGTGATCAAAGAAAGAGAAATGAGAAAGGCATACTATCTGATTCTATTTATATAAAATCTTGAAAAGGCAAAATAATAAGGATGGAAATCAAGTTAGTAGGTGCCAGTATCTGAGGGAGGGGGTGGATATTGATTGCAACTGACTCCAAGCAATTTTTTTTTTGAGTTTGTGGTAACATTCCATATCCTGGTGTTGGTATTGGTTACCTTACTGCATACATTTGCCAAAATTCCCCAAACCATATACCTAAGAAGTGTGACTAAAAAAAATGTAAGTCATGTATCAATAAACGTAAAAAAATAAATTTAAAAGTTGTAAGCAATAAAGATTTAAAAAACAGTTGTGGAGGTTACAGTGACATATCTCTATTTCCCTTTTTCAAGGCATCGCACTGTTAATGTGTGTTCAAAGCCGCCATTCAAGAACCCAATCTTCAAACCCATGGCTTAAGCATAACTGGGATACACTTCCAGAAATTTTGGCCATTGTGGAAGAAATAAACCCATTTTATGATAATCTTTTACGGTAGCTAAAATCCCCACAAAATCAGAGGCTACTGAAACTTAGCAAGCTAGGTTCCTTTGATGCCATTTAAGGTGAGGAGAAGACAGAGGACATAAGAAGGATTTATAGGGAATAAATTACAAACACTAGCTCCATCTCAGAACACAAAAAGGAAAAAAAATATCAGGTGGTTTATGTTTGCAATTTGTCATGCATGCTATTCCACGGACTTTGACAGTGATGATTATGTGAATCAAACAGTAAATTCACCCTGGTCTATTATGTACATAACTCCCCAAAACTATTTTGGTGAAAGCTTTTCTTATGCTTTAAGGATTTTCATCTGTATACTCTTCAACATAAGGCAGATTGTAAAACTCTAAAATTCATTTTGAACGGAGAGTTATTTGTTCTATTGTGAAATATAGATGGAAATCAGATTTTACCTATGAGTAAAAGGAGCCCCTATTGCTAACATATTTTACATTTTCCTGAATATGAATATGTACTTATTTATCCCCTTAGATTTAGATATTCATATCTGTATAGTGCAATTGATTCATGTTCTGTTTCCTTCCTTTGTCCCCTTTCTTATAATAAATGTTAGTGATTTCTTTGAAATAACTGAAGCCTCACTAAGTACAATACCTATTCCTAAACAATGTACCTTCGTGTTCCATCTGTATGAAAATAAATAAATTATATAATGAATACATGACATTAAGAGACAAAATACAGATAATTATCACCATGTATTGAAGTAATAAATGGACATTTTAAGCAAGTAATTTTTTCTTAGATGTTTTAATGCTAAGATTAAGCTCTAGCACTTTCTTCAGGTTTTGTATATATCTATTCTCTAAAGGCAGACTATAATTTATAGCCTGGTTGTGTTTCAAGAACTTGTTTATCATTACTTATGAGAAACCTGAAACATATTTTCCCCATATGAACAATAGTATTATAAAACATTTAATTTTCTAAGCCACCCTTCCATGTTCTGTTACTATGATTAGGTAAAATACTTTATTTTAAGTTAAAAAGAACCAAAAACCCCTAAAATAACATTGTTCCTGGGCAAAATGGTGTGAAAGTCAACCATTTTCAAAGAGTTTTGATTAAATTCACTGGAAGCACGCTTCCTTATGTATGGAGTCATGTGGGTTTGATGTTTGATTCTTACTGGGTCACCATTGGTTGGACGTGCTTGGACATCTGAATCACAAGTTGCTCTTTAGGACTGCCAGTATCAGATGTGAAATGTAAACATATTGGAAGTCATCATTGTCTTTATGACAAGAAAAAGCGATACAAGCTGAAAACCTGTGGCTTTTCTGAGACCCATCAGATTATTGACATAGTTGCACAAATGCCTACACTGAGATCTTGAAAAATCAGCACATCCAAAGAGATAAAAATCCCGAAATTTTATTACCTGCAGCAGAAGCTGCTAGAATCAATAGGGTGGTAGGAACACTAAAATGTCTATTTTATAAGGTTGCTGTAAGCTGAGTGAAGCATATAGTGAGAGTGAGAAACTCCTGGGACTCACTGTCATAAGTCATCCCTCATAGGTACGCAGAGTTTTATGTAAGGATTCCCTGCAGTTCCTCAAGGATTGGATCTGAGAAAAATTCTTTCCTGGCATGATCAGAGTGAGGGGACAGTAATGACCTGGAAAACTGCTGAAACTCTTCTTCTTTTAAAAGTTCTAATTTTGGGGGCGCCTGGGTGGCTCAGTCGGTTAAGTGTCTGACTTCGGCTCAGGTCATGATCTCACAGTTTGTGAGTTTGAGCCCCACATTGAGCTCTGTGCTGACAGCTTAGAGCCTGGAGCCTGCTTCAAATTCTATGTCTCCCTCTCTCTCTGCTCCTCTCCTGCTCACACTCTGTCTCTCTCTCCTTCAAAAATAAATTAAAACATTAAAATTTTTTTTTAAATAAAGTTCTAATTTTGGGGCGCCTAGATGACTCAGTTGGCTGAACCTCTGGCTTTGGCTCAGGTCATGATCTTAGTTCACAGTTCAAGCCTCACACCAGGCTCACTGCTGTCAGTGCAGAACCTGCTTTGGATCCTCTGTCACCCTCTCTCTGTCCCTGCCCCACTTGCACTCTCTCTCTTTCACTCAAAAAATAAACATTAAATTTTTTTAAAAAAAGTTCTAATCTTGAGGGGGAAAAATTACCTAAAGGGATATTCTGAAACGTTACCTTAACTGGAAAAAGAGAATTCTGTCCCAGTTACAGGTTTTTTGTTTGTTTGTTTGTTTGTTTGTTTGTTTTATCAAAGGGGAAAAATCAGCAGAATATAAGGTTTCAAAAAATAGATGTGAATGCTGCTCATAGGAAATGAAACAGATGTCTGGGGCAAGAGTCTATTTCATTGGAGGGGGAACAGAAACACTTGTGAAAGCCATACCCCCAAAAGTAGTCCATGAAAAGACAGACAAAATCATGAAATTATAGAATACTCCCTCCCCCATGTCCCACCACCAAACCATGAGCCTCCAGGATAATAGCTATGAACTACAGCTAAAAGAAATGTCAGACACAGAATCTCTCTCAGAATCTGCACAAAAGGAAACCTTAAAGCATAAGAAGACAAAAACAAGGACACTAAAGGAATTTGATGTCTATGGTACCTATATCCAAAATATATAGTAACATAGCCCAACCCTCAGCCAGATTAACATAAATCCTCGCAATGAAGGCCCATTTATCTCAGTCCTTATCACTCTATATAGCATGTTGGCATCACTTGACAAAAAAACCAAAACACATTGAAAGGCATGCTAAATGGCAAGAAAAACAAATTCTGAAGAATTAAAGCAACCATCAGAATGAGACTCTGAAGTCATGAATTACTGAATTCTACACCTGAAACCAATTTTACCATATATGTTAACTAATTAGAATTTAAATAAAAACTTGAAGAAAAAAAAAAAAACAGACTGAGATATGACCCATGTGGGAATTATCAGACAGGAGATATAATTATTTTGGTGAGGAACCAAAAGGAAAAAATAAACAGTGCAAAAGAATATGTAGATAATATATTAACAGAGACATGAAAATACTGAGAATGAATTAAAGGAAATTCTAGAAGTTAAAGATACAGGAACAAAACTGAAAAATGGCTTGAACAGGTTCCTTAATAGATTCTACACAGCTGAGGAAAGAATCAATGAATTTGAAGATAGGTCAATAGAAACTTCCCAAACTAAAACCCAAAGAGAAAATGAATTAAAAAAAAAAAAAAAAAAAGGAAAAGTGCACAACATCCAAGAACTGTATGATAATAATGATAATAACCAGGAATAACTTACACATAATTGGAAAACCAGTAGTAAGAAAAAAATGGTAGAAGAAATATTTATTTATTCATTTATTCAATGTTTACTCATATTTGAGAGAGAGTGTGCATGCGGGTGTGAATGGCTAGGCACAAACTGGGAAGGGGCAGAGAGAGGGGAAGACAGGACAGGAAGCAGGCTCTAATGCTGGGCTCAAACTCACAAACCCCAAGACCTAGACCTGAGCCAAAGTCAGTTGTTTAACCGGCTGAGCCACCCAGGTGCCCCAGAAGAAATATTTAAAGTAATATGGCCAATTATTACTAAATTAATAATAGGTACTAATCCATAAATTCAGGAATCTCAGAGAACCACAAGCAATATTAGAAAAACAAAAACAAACTCCCCCCCCCAAAAAAAAATAAAACTAGGCATATCATATTTAAACTCTGGGGGGAAATAGAAGAGAATATTAAAGGAAGAAAAAGAAAAAAATAAAATAAACTCTTACGTATAGAGAAATAAAGATAAGTATTTCAGCAGACTTCTCATTAAAAAAACATGCAAAAAAGCAGTATGGATTAAAATAACTGTTCAGAGATGGAAAAAAAATCTAGAAATCTATTCCAATCTATATCCAGGGAAATTATCCTTCAAAAGTGAAGGAGAAGTAAAGACTGAAAAAAAAAAAATGAGGGAAATCATTTTTTAGCAGACTTGTTATAAAAGAAATGTAAAAAAAAATTCTTCAGGCAGGAACAAAAAAGATATAGGTCAGAAACTTAGAACTACCTAAAGAAGAGGGTTGCAAAAACCACAAATGAAAACAAAATAAAATCATTTATGTTCTTTATTCTTTGTTGATGTAAAAGACAACCACTGTTCAAAGCACTGTACCAACAATGTGTTGGGTGTGTACAACATATGAATAATTGATATAAATGGCAGCAATGTCATAAAGCATACCAGAGAGGAATGGAGGATAAATTCATAAAGGTAACTGCGAAGTTTGGTTCCTAGTTAAAAACCTATGTGTGGCTTATTTCACTTAGCATCACACTCTCCAGTTCCATCCAAGTTGCTACAAAGGGCCATATTTCATTCTTTCTCATTGCCACGTAGTACTCCATTGTGTATGTAAACCACAATTTCTTTATCCATTCATCAGTTGATGGACATTTAGGCTCTTTCCATAATTTGGCTATTGTTGAGAGTGCTGCTATAAACATTGGGGTACAAGTGAAATAAGCCATACAGAGAAAGACAGATACCATATGTTTTCACTCTTATGTGGATCCTGAGAAACTTAACAGAAACGCATGGGGAAGGAGAAGGAAAAAAAAAAAAGGTTAGAGTGGGAGAGAGCCAAAGCATAAGAGACTCTTAAAAACTGAGAACAAACTGAGGGTTGATGGGGGTGGGAGGGAGGGGAGGGTGGGTGATGGGTATTGAAGAGGGCATCTTTTGGGATGAGCACTGGGTGTTGTATGGAAACCAATTTGACAATAAATTTCATATATTGAAAAAATAAATAAAATTAAATTAAAAACTTCAAAAAAACAAAAACAAAAAACCTATGTGTGATTTTTCAGGCCTGAGTACAGGCGATTACAAAGGCTTTACTTGTCACATCTTACAGAGGAAAGCTGCCCTCTCCACACAGACATGGTATACTACAGTCTCTGAAGGAAGATGAGTCAAGGTCTGAGGCCCCCTGGACAGTCATGCTCTTCACACACGTGCATTTCTACTGCCATCACCTCCATTTCTAGGTCTCTTTATCTGAGGCCTTGGACAGAGGTCTTTTTTAGGCTCCTCCGCTGATGTCTCATATGGGGGAGGAAGGGGAAGTAGAAACCACGAAGACACTTTTCCCCAACCTCAGTTCCTAGTACTTTTCCACTCCTATCCTTTCCCTCTAGCTCTCCCTGACTTCAGGGTCCATGAAAGTGCCAGAGACTTTGGGCCAACAGTGAGCCAACCCCCACATCTGCATTGCCCCTTGATTGGTGGGGGCAAATGGAGCAGGAGTGGTTCTGTGGGGGAAAATGGACTAGGAGTGGGGGATGGGCTTCCTTGGTTTTAGCCTTTTGCTTATTACCCATTGCAGCAAATGATTAAACACTTAACTCTTCCACTTTTTTGGCTTGTTCCTTTAATTGGCCAATTGACTTCAGTCAGCTCAGTCTCTCTTTCCCAACTCTGCTGAAATCCGTTCAGCAACTGCACCACACATGAAGCGTTACAGTGAAATTTCATTGTGTATACACATTACTTACATATACATGTTGTGAATACTAGAAGAACCACTAAAATAGTCTTAAAAGAGGATAAATAATACACAAAGAAAAAATATAAATTACAATTAAAAAGTTGGAGAATTTGAAACTTCTTTCTTATAAAAATCAGCTAGGGTGGAGTTGACCGGAACAGTACTATCCGTTAACTTGGTCATTTTAGCATTTATAGAACACTCCGTCCAAACCCAACAGAAAACACATTCTTCTCACCCACACATGAAACAGTTGCAGTTAGACCACATTCAGGCCGTCAAACAGAAGTTGGCAAACGGATCAGAAAGCCTGAGTGCGCCCTCCTTTGGCGCTCAGGGGAAGTTCAGAGCACACCCAGCCCTCACATAGGAAACCTTCACCACAATCTCACACTGCAACCCCAGTCAATATGCTTTTCCTGCTTTTTCAAGTTATTTTCAGACCTCCTTGGGAGTCAGCCCTGTTTCATGCCTTCTTGGTGCGCATGTGATGTCATCATTCTACACACTCAAACCATTAAATACGTGTGTTTATGTGATTTACACACATTTGAGCTAAAGGTAGAATATAACATAATAGGTACTCATAATAGGTACTCACAAATATTATCGTAAGGAATTTAACATTTAGTTTGTCCTAAAATAAAATTCAATGAAATGTTTTTGCTAGTCCTAAACCTTTTCTAAAGAGAAAGAATTGTGATTTCTCTTTAGATGCATTTAATTTAGTGAAGCTTATAGATGATTTCAGAATAGATGATTCTTTCCAATTCATTGAATCTTTTCAGGTACTATTGATTTGCTCATCCCATCTTAAGCCCATATATTTTTCTATACCCTCACTGTTTCCCAAATATATAAGAAAATATATCTGTGGATCTGAGTAAAAATCTTTCTCATCCAACACAAATTCCTTTAAAAACCTAATAAGAAAGCAATTGGAAAAAGAGACAGGGGTTCTTCTTTACTTTCTCTCATCCTTCCTGTTTGATTTCTTTCCCTCATGACTAGGATTTATTTTGGTCTTGGTTTGTGATCACATGCTAATTTGCACAGTTCAGTTCACCCAGATGGAGCATATAGCTACCTACAGGGGTAACAGTACATTTCTTTAGATACTTTCTCAAGGTCTAATGGTTTATATATCCCCAGGATCAACTTTCTTAAGCAGCAGGCAGTAAGTATCTTCACAATCGTTAAGTTATAAAAGTGTTTCCTGAACTCTGTGTCTTAACTTCATGAGGTTCCTATTTAATAGCTGTATGTCCTAATAATTCTATAATATCAGAAGAGAGCAAAAACTCACAAAGAAACACTTTCTGGAGGGGAATATACTTATGCAGAAGTTTGTAGAATGTATCACATTTATATATTAGGTACATCTTAGGTTCTGTGTGTATTCCACAATTTATTTATCTTATCACAAGCTTAGCTACTTTGGGTACTAGGTTTTGATTAATACCTTCAGGAAAGATAAAAGTTTTCTTTCACACAAACTGAATGTTTTTATGAACATATCTAACACCCGATCCATTTCCTCTTCTTCTTGCTTGAGGGTAAATGTAAGGCAAAAATCAGTTTGCCAGTAACTTTTAAATTTTAATTTAAAAGGAAGGGATATTCATTTAAGGGGAAATAGATTTTATTATCTGAGGCAATTTTTGCAATTAAGATACTGAAGAGTTCTGCCAGTAGAACAGGTCTATACCCTTCCAATGAAAGGGAATTGCTTTAACATGAGGAAAGCTTTAAAGTTTCACTCTGTAATTTCACTTGCTTTAATGGAAATACTTTAACACCTCTGCTCCTATCAGCCCCTGCCTCATGTTATAACATCCCCATCTAGATCAAAAGCAGAAACAGAAACATTGACATTATGCAGGGTGGTCTGATTTGTATTGTGAAATCACACTTCAAAATGTCTTCTTTTATTATTCTAGCTGACACTCAATATTCTATTAGTTTCGGGTGTACAACTTAGTTATTTGACATTTGCGTACATTACAAAATGCTCACATGATAAGTCTAGTTACTGTCACCATACATAGTTATTACAATATCATTGACTCTACTCCCTATGATGTGCTTAACATCCTTAGGATTTATTTATAACTGTAAATGTCTTTTATATTTCATTTTTATCAATAGCTGCTACCTTAACAAAAACTAGTCTAGATGCAATGAAAAAAAAAAAAAAAGGAAATGTTATCTTCCTCACGTAGGTAGCTGAATTCATGTGCTGTCTTCCATTTTTTTAATCCTATTTCATACAATTACACTTTTTCCCCCTCTGGGACCTTAGAAAATTGTATTGTGATTTGCTTGCTGAATGCATTAACTAGCAGGGGGTAGAGCACCATGATATGATTCCTTGATGCTATGCTCTCTTTATGTGCTACCTCTAAGGCTTCAGTTTTCACTCAATAAGATCATCATATTCATGGGAGTAGCCAGAGTAGGTTTTTACATAAAGTAAAACTTCCCAAGAAATATCAGCTATTTTAACTCTTGGTCAGTAATTTAATGATTAAAGGAACTTGATCAAACGTGAAACTGTTTGCTCAAGATTTCACATTAAGGCAATGGAAAAGCCTGGACTAGATTCTATTTCTACTGATATGTAATGTCCATGTCTCTTTTCTGATACCTGCTACTTTGATCACTTTGTATCTGTCTGCCACTGATAATCTGCATTTATATAGTACAGGTATTTTATATACTGCAATACATGATGATTTCATTATAATGTCTTCCCCAATAGATTGCACGCTACTAAAGGAACAAGGAAAGAGAGAGAGAAAGGTCATGACATTCTCTTAAAAATCTCTAGTGCTTAGCACATGATTGCAAATTTCTAACATCACTCAATATTTGGTGATCTGAATGAAAGTGCTATATCAATGACATTTTTGTAATGCAGGTATTGAAATGAAATAAATGAAATAAATTAATTAAATGCCAGATGTAATCAGAGTATATTAATCTAGAGTCTCACAAAAATATTATAATTTAAATTATACCATTTCTCTTCCTCCTAGTACTTAGCATTTTATTATTTTTACTATAATAGTATCACTATAAAAAAACAATAACAAATTCTCAAAGCATCCATGCTAAAAGTCATCTTGTAGGCAACATCTCATCATAATTATTTTTTGATACTTGTATCAGAAATGAAAAAATATTCATTCTTTATTAAATTAGGCCTTAGGGAGATCTTTGGTATATTGACGTAGTGGTTATACTGTTTACACTGCAGAGGTATAAGAACAACAGTGAATGATATCTTTGGCAAAACACTGTTTATTTTTAATTTTTTTAAGTTTATTTATTTATTTTAAGAGAAATAGAGAGAGAGAGACAGGGGGTCACAAGAAGGCTCTAAGCTGTCAACGCAGAGCCTGATGCGGGGCTGGAACCCACAAAGCTGGGAAATCATGACCTGAGGCGAAACCAAAAAAGTTGGACACTTAGCTGACTGAGCCACCCAGGTGCCCCAAAACACTTTAAAAATAAAATGCCTAGGTTAAAGTTGTCCTATACCTCAATTTCCAGAATCGTATCTAGTTAAAATCTAAACTTAGAGGTAAAGAAGTCCATTTCAGTAGAGAAGTCATTGTTTACCCTGGAGGTGGAGCCAAGAAAACTGATTAGATTTTGGGGTGAACATATGAATTCAAGTAACTTCACTTGATTCAGTGCAAAATACGGTGGGGAGGGACAGAGTTTCATATGGAGAGTAGAAAGAAGGATTTCAGACACATAGCCAGTGCTGTAATCTAAGCCCTGTCATGTTACATGTATTTTTCACCTCAGTATAAGAACACTTCAATTTCTCCAGATGTTCTTAAATGGAGATAATTATACATGTATTAACTCAGCTATAATTTTGGAAAAGTAAATTTTAAATGAGTATCTCAGTATTACCAAAGTAAATTTATTTACAACTGGTTTTCCATTGCTTCAGTATGATAGCATAATAAATTTACATTTATCCTCTTAACTTTTATAGCATTATATATATATAATGCTTAAATATATATATATATTTTTTTCTTAAATTTGTGAGCATGATATTACCTATTTGAGTTGGCAGAAGCATATAGAAAGAAATGTATATGCTTCATAATAATAATATTTGTAATATAAAATGATAATAAGTAGTAACATTTATAATAAGACTAGTATATGATTATTATTATTTTAAAGGGCTTTATTTTTTTAATTAATTTATTTATTTTGAGAGAGAGAGAGAGAGAGAGAGAGACAGAATTCATGTGCAATTCGGGTAGGGGTAGAGAGAGAGAATCCCAAGCAGGTTCTGCACTGTCAGTGTGGAGCCCAATGTGAGGCTCGAACTCATGAACCATGAGATCATGACCTGGGCTGAAAACAAGAGTCAGATTCTTAACTGACTGAACCACCCAGGCTTCCCTTAAAGGACTTTTATAGATAGTTTTAAGTTCACAGAAAAACTGAGAGGAAGATGCAGAGATTTCCCATAAATCTCCTGTTCCTACACATGTAGAGCCTTCCCCCCATTATCAACTTCCTTCACCAAGAATGGCACATTTATTACAGTTGATAAACTGATGTTGACACATTGTAGTCACGCAAAGTTCATCTATAGTTTACATTAGGGCTTGTTCTTGATGTGCATTGTATGGTTCTGGACCAATGTATAAAAATATATGTCTATCATTATAATATCATACAGGATATTTTTAGTTTCATAAAATTTCTCTGTGCTTATTCTATTCATCCCTCCTCACTCCCAAGCCCAGTTCCTGGAAAGCAGTGATCTATTTATTGCCTCCATAGTTTAGCTTTTATAGAATGTCATATAGTATATAGGCTTTTAGATGAACTTCTTTCACTTGGTCATTATGCATTTACGTTTCCTCCATGACTTCTCATGGCTCGATAGCTCATTTCTTTTTAGCACTGAATGACAGAATAATATTCCATTGTCTGTATGTACCACAGTTTATTTATCCACTCACCTTTTGAAGAACATCTTGATTGGTTCTAAGTTTTGGCAATTATGAATAAAGCTGCTGTAAACATCCCTATTTTATGTGGATATAAATTCTCACCTCACATCTTTTGGATAAATGTATTTTGAAAATGGTATTTTTACACGTAGGTTTTTGTTGTTGTTGTTGTTGTTGTTGTTGCATTTATCTTGTTTGATGTTTTCATAGCTTCCTAGATCTGTGGTTTGGTGTCTGACATCAATTTGGGGAAATTCTTGGTCATTATTGTCTTAAATATTTCTTCTGATCCTTTCTTTTTTTCTTCTCCTTCTAGTATTTCTATTATCCTATGTTATACCTTCTATTGTTACCCCACAGTACTTGGATATTCTATCTTATTCTTTTTCAGTCTTTATTCCCTTTGCTTTACAGTTTGGGAAGTTTCTATCGAGATATCTTTAAGACCAGAAACTCTTTCCAGTCTACTAATAAACCTATCAAAGTCAGTTTTCATTTCTGTTACAGTGATTTTTTTATCTACAAAAAATTTTTGGTTCTTTCTTAGGATTTCCATCTCTGTTTATTTTGCCCATCTGTTCTTGGATGCTGCTATTTTATCCATGAGATCCCTTGGCATATTAGTCAGAATTGTTTTAAATTCTCCTTCTGATGATTCCAACATCCTTGTCATGTCTGCTTCTGTCACTTCAAATTGTGTGAGGTTTTTTTGGTTTGTTTGGTTTCTTTTTTTTTTTTTTTTTTTTGCCTTTAGGTATGTCTTATAATTTTTCTTTTTAGTCAGACAGGAGAGACTGGTAAGAACTGCTGTAAATAGGCCTTTTGTAATGTGGTAGTGAGATGTGTGGGGGGTGGGGGAGCATTCTACAGTCCTGTGATCAGGTCTCAGGTTTTTAATGAGCCTATGCCTCAGGACTGTGAACATTACAAGTGTTTTCATTTTTTTCTTACCCTCCCCCCACTTCCTTGGATGGGACACGTGGGCTAAAGTAGTATGAAGTTGGGTTTTTCCTTCTCCCAGGTAAATTAGGTTCTGATAATATCTCATCAGGTTAAACAGTTTCTCCTAAGGGCAGGCCATGTCTGGTATATTTCAAAATAGCTCCTTTTTCCTTACCCCTGCCGGAAGCTGCAAGGGATTAGTGAGAACCTGGTTGAGCCTCTAGAGGTAAACCTCATATTGTGGGTGTCCCCCGAGGACTGGGTTCCCCATGGAGTGTTTTGTTTTGTTTTGTTTTTGCTTGAGAGAGAGAGAGAGAGCCTGCAAGTGAGCAAGTTGCAAAGAGAGTGAGAGAGGGATAAAGAGAGAGAGAGAGAGAGAGAGAGAGAGAGAGAGAGACAATCCCAAAGTGAAGCGAGGCTGGAGCTCACAGGACATGGGCTGAAACTCACAAACCATAAGACCATGACCTGAGCCAATGTCAGATGCTTAACAGCCTGAGCCACCCAGGCACCCCTCCCTGTGGAGTTTTTAACACTGAGTTGCACACACTGAGCCTCCAGCAATTTGGCAATTACAGCTCAGGTCTCTTACCCTGACACTGGTTCTTGCAGCAGTTTCTGCTGGAGTCTGTACTCTGCTAAGTTTGTTATTCTGTGCATTTGTTTGTTGGTCAGATTCTCTTAGGGACAGTGGTTTGCCTTATGTCTTCACCTTTCTAAGGGATTCTAGAAAAGTGGCAATTTTGTCAGTCTCTTCAGCTTTTTTACTTGTTGTTAGGATGGAGTGGTACCTTCCAAACTCCTGACATGCAGAACTGGAAACCCCAGAATTATTTATTTGCTATATGTTCATTGAAATTTTACTAAGTGCCAGGAATCTACTACAAGCGGAGTCAACACAAGTAAGACAGACAAAATTTCTGTCTTATAACAGAATTTACCAATGGACAACTGAAAAGACATTTAATATTAACTGCTTTAATTTTAGAGTTAAAAAAGGAAGTATAAGTCATTAAAAAGAGGCAAAACCTAATTTTGCCATCAATGCATACCGAAGTATCACTGAAATTTGGTATTTATATAATCTAATTGATCTCATAACAACATTGCCAGAAAAAAAAATATTGTAGAATACTAAAGATACTATGAAACAAATCAAAGAAGTAAAGTAATTTTCTTATAAGCAACCTATAAGGCAAATGAGAATTCAAATCTCATAGCAGATGCTATGCTCTGAATGTTTTTATCCCCCAAAGTTCGCATGTTGAAATCCTAACCTCTGGAGGTGATGGTATTAGTAGGTGGGACCTTTCAGAAATGCTTAAGTCATAGAGATGGAACCCTGCTGAATGGGGTTTAATGCCTTATAAAAGAGGTTTCAAAGAGATTCCTGGCCCCTTTTGCCATGTGAGGACACATGAACACTCAAGAACACTCATTTGACCGTGATGGCGCCCTGATCTCAGACTTCCAACTCCAGCAGAACTGGGAGAAATGATTATCTAGTGTGTATACAGTGCCCAGTCTGTGGCATTTTGTTATTGCAGCCTGAATGGACTAAAACAGTAGATAGTAGACTTGTATAAACTTCAGTGAATTGTTTTCATAGTATATGGAAATGAAGAGAAAAGGTAAAACCCTATATTACTTTATCTTTTTTTCACAATTAAGTTTAATGAAACTGACTGAATATGATAACTCAGAGATAGAGCTGGTTGATGGATATGGCTAGGTAAGAAATTTTCTGGAATTACTTTGTTGCAGAGTTTTTCTTCGGCACTGTATATTAATAATAAAAATCTAAATGATTCTCAATAGCCATTATTTAGGAAATCAGATAGTTTCCTTACTTTTATTTTTGAGTGGGAGGAAATGATTAAAAAGATTAATAAATCATAATTTAAAAAAAATATGTACCTAGTGACATGGCTTTCAGTCCTGGGGCTGTGAAGGAGATAATCTTAATAGTTTGGCAATACGTGGATCTCTAGAGATTTCCTCATTGACCACCTCCTGCTCAGTGGTAATAAGGGGACCAGTTGCCTTATTATTCATTGGATTAGAAATGCAGGTATTTGAAGAGTATGTAGACTTTTGTTGTCTCTTTTTTTTTCCCCCCTTTTTTCTTTTTTACAGCTAGTATGCTTGTTTGGGGATTATTTATAACTTGAGGAAGAAAAGCCTTGAGGACCTAGTTTTTCATATTTCTAACTTTCAGGGAACAAACTACTAAGTTCAAGGGACCAAACGACCACTAATCTCCCCTAATTAAATCCCACACTACACAGTTTTGGGAATGTTTGCTCTCCATTTAAATAACCATAAGGAAAAATGTTTTGATATTTCATTTGAGAGTTGAGGGTTCAGAATGTAAAGTTAAGCTAAAGTATATATTGAATGTTATGTCATTTGAACTTCTCTTCTAAAATTATATACATATAGTTTGTTAATCTTCCAATGTTAGTAGTTACGAATTAAGGCATGTAAATATTCTGATTATTTATTTTTAGTCATGCTGTACTGAACATATATAAAATTAGAAAACATTGATTCTCTAGTATGTACCGCCATGTTCACTTTGCATTAATATTTTAAAGCAAGGAAAAAAAAAAAAAAAGAAAAGGAAGAGAAACAAATCAGGAGGGAGGGGGAGGGAAGGAAGGAAGGATTTTCCTGAACTAAAGTTTGATCTTCTCTATTTTCTTTCCTCAGAAATCATATATAAGGTGAAAAAGCATACATATTTCACATACTTAAACATTCTTCACCAAGAATGCTTGAATTATCACCAGATGCAAACTTCTAAACATATGGCTTGCCCTCTCCTTAAGCCTTTTGCTGCAATTATTTATGGGACATTTCTGAATATCTGAGAAAGAGAAGAAATTAATTTTCTGATATGCAATGGGTTTTTGTAGAGGTAGAAAATTTCACATAAGGTAGAGTTTGGAACAACTGTGTACTCAGAACAAAAAGAAGAAATCTGATGGTTATTTTCCTAGTTAATCCAGAAAGCATAATCATTGTGAAACAGAAAGGCTGAATTCAAGGAATAATAGTATCAATGTGAAACATTCCTTTATTATGCATTTGTGTTAGCTGAAAAGAAGGGTTGTATCTTGTAGAGAAAAATACATTGACCTAGGAATCAGGTATGTTGATATTCTCTCAAATCTGTCGTAGATAGCAAGCTTGACATAGGCAAGTCTGTTAACGTCTTTACCTCCATTTCTTCATCTATAAAATTATGGGCCAGGTATATATTTTTGTAGGTCTTTTACAGCTTGAAAATCATGTCATTCTGAAGGCTTGTATTTCATTATCCCTTATCAATAGCAAAGAAACAAAAAGTACAAAAAGCATTGATTTACTTTATCTGTGCATGATCCAGAAAACATCACTAATAAAATAATTTACTTTGTATTGGGAATTGGATTATTTGCATTGTATCTTGGGACCTGAAAAATTCTATACATAGAACAGGATTATGGAAATCTATTAACCTGTGGCATTTACTCATGTTGCATTTTACATGTAATATTTAAAAGGAGGAGGGTGAAGAGTTTGCACAGCACCTGTCAACATTTAACCTTGAATATGTCAAGAAATATTAGCTATTTTGTTTGTTTGAACAATATGTTCCCAGATCCATATAGTCATAGTGATTCTATCTATACATAATATTTGATACAAACCCATTTATGATCAGAATTGGAATTCAAAACAATTCCTAAAATTATAGCTTTGATTTTGTAGTATTACATCGTGCTACTTGCAAACCATTAAGTGAATTCATAATTCTTTGTTTAGTGGCCAAAAACTTAATTAAGTAAACTCCTTATTAAAGAGAAAAGTATAGACCATAAATCACACTGTAACTCAGAATAGAATAAACAAGTAAAAAGTTCAAAATCACGGTCTTTTTGACTGAAATGTATATAGTAATGTTTAATCTAAAATGACAGCATGATTAGAGATTTATCAATTAAACAAATATGAAGAGATGATTTTTAAATAATTTAAAATTCATCCAGAAACTGTGTAAAATGTCGAAACATACCTGTATCAAATAGTTTGCTCAGCCATGCTTTATAATTATTGAATAATAATGTCTTAAAAGTTTTTTTGTCATAATTTGTTCAAAAATACTTTTCTCAAACATGGTTATATATCTGGAGACCTCATTTTTTGAAACAACACTCTGCACATTTTAGAGAGCCATTCTGAGTTCTCTGTACTCTTCAGATATGGATCCTGTGGTGGTATAAAATGAGCTCAGACTGAACCAGCAGCTTGCTAACGCATATCTGAATTTTTCTGATAATTCAGCATAGAGGAGTTACAGATGATAGCCAAGGGTGCTATATTCCTCCGCATTTAAGGAACAGAGAAGTTACTAAAACAGTCTATGATAAAGACAGTTCATAGTTTGAATAAAGGATGTGCACAACAGTTTTGAGGTCCATGGTGACTCAAGAGGAAAGTCTAGTTTCTCAGTGATTGTGGAAGTGGATAAAGGGGAAGGTTTGGTGATCATGGTCAAGGAGACTGATAGCACTGGCAGCCATGATGACGGAAGTGGCTCTGACAAACTTGAATATGGTGGAAACAGTTGGTGGTATGACAAATCAGATGAAGATGATTGATCAAAACCCCTCCCATTAAGTGAATGCTTGGAACAGAAACCCTTCTCTGGAGATAAGACTGGAATTAACTTTGAGAAATATGACATTCCAATTGAGGCAACAGGCAACAATTGTCTCCCACATAATGAAAGTTTCAGTGATGTTGAGAGGGGAGAAATCATCCTGAGAAACAGTTTATTTGTTATACTCCCCTGACTTCAGTGCAGAGGGATGCTATTCTTACCATCAAAGAGAAAAGATATTTGATGGCTTGTACCCAAACAGGGTCTGTAGAAACTGCAGTATTTCTCTTGCCCATCTTGAGTCTGATATATTCCGATGGTCCAGGGGGGACTTTGAGGACCAGAAAAGAAAAGAGAAGGTTTGGGAGCTGCAAAAAAATATCCAGTTTTCTTGGTATTAGCACTAATGAGAGAATTGGCAGTACTGACCTATGAGAAAGCTATATCTAGGGTTTTTCATACCAATCTAGGGTTTTTCTTTGGATTATTTCTGGTGGTGCCAATATTGGTCAGCAGATTTAAGACTTAGAACATGGATGCTACTTGTTAGTACCATTTAAGAGGCCTTGTCGATATGATGGAAAGAGGAAATATTGGATTAGACTTCTGACAATACTTGGTATTGGATAAAGCTGATAGTATGTTGGCTATGGAGTTTGAAGCTCAAATATGTAAAATACTTGAAAAAATAGCATGGTATCAAAGGGAGATCACCATTCCATGATGTTTAGTGCTACTTTCCCTAGGGAAATAATGATGCTTGCTCATGATTTCTTTGATGAATATATCTTTCTTGCTGTGGGAAGATTGGTTCTACTTCTGAGAATATCCCACAGAAGGAGTCAGACAAATGGTAGTTTCAGCTTGACTTTCAAAAGGCAAGGATTCGCTGACCCTTAGCGTTTGCAGAGACCAAAAAGGGTGCAGATTCTCTGGAGGATTTTTTTTTATACAAAAAAGGATACGCTTACACCAGTATCCATGAAGAACAGCCTTATAGAGACAGAGAAGAGGCCTTCACCTGTTCCTTTCTGGAAAAAGTCCAATTCTAGTGGCTATATCAATAGCATCAAGAAGATTGGGTGTTTCAAATATGAAACAACTTGTCAATTTTGACTCGCCAATGATATTGAAGAAACGTACATCACATTGGCTTTGCAGAATGTATAGGAAAACTACTACCTTGTTCTCTTAAGAGAAGCATAAATATTACCAAGGGTTTGTTGGATCTTCTTGCAGGGACTAAACAAGTACTGCCATCTTGGTTAGAAATACGGCATATGAACACCACTGCAAGGGTAGCAGTTGTGTGCATTCCAGGAGTCGTAGATTCAGTAGATAATTTGGTGCCAGAGACTATCAACATAGTACTGGCACTAGCAATTCCAGCTTCTGTAGCAACTATGTGTGGGAGCACTTGCCACAGTGGCAGCAACTCTACAGCAGCAGAGAGTTTGCTAGAGATGGTTATGGAGGCTTTTACACTAGTAAGGATTTAGAGGAAATTACAACTCCCAAGGGGTGTTCTCAGGAGTTGCCATGAGACAACTGAATCTGCTTGGCAGTGGGTCACTCCATCCAACAAACTAATAGGGAAACCACATGTAATGTAGCCCGACAATACCTGTATAGCCTCAAGGACTCACAAGTTACCAACTGTGATATTCCACTGATTTGTTTAAAAGAACTTAAGGTCATAAGAAGAGATGAAAGGAGTAATCAGCCCTCTTCAGAGATACTTTCAAGACGTCAGTTCCTATACTTTAGAGTAACTGCCCTCCTGCCCACCCCATCCCAAACTACATTTATAACTTTATAACAGGATCATTTGTCTGTTAATGTACTGTGCCTTTAACTTTACACAAATTTTTGTTTTGACGTCCTGTTGACTTGATAATACTCAAGATATTACTTGTTTTGACAAAACAAACTGATGGAACATAAGCTAAAGTTAAAAAAAAAATCTGTGCATTTTAAAACAAGCACACATTTACAAACAAAACTCGATTCCTTATTTAAGTATTTAAGGAGTAGATGGACTTTATTACAGTAAACCTCTCTCTAAAGGCTATTTGACTTCCCAAATATGTCATTACAGAGAACAGCAGATATATGTTTTCCAGATTAAAATATTGTAATGGCAATGCCATCCTTTCTCCTTAATATAAGAATGTGTTTTGCCTTATGATTGCAAGGAGACCTGATTCTAATGAAGCAAATGTCAGACATAAGGGGATGTGGAAAATTACTAGAGAGACTCAGTGAGTCTTGATGAATCTATCTAGTACAGGAAAATTAAACAGAACCTGATTACTGTTTGCTAAGACCAGGCTCATCTGTGCACACATTTAATTTATGGTTTTAATTTACCTTTAATGTAAAATATAACTTCCAAGGTTTTAATATATCACTTGTCCTTAATAAATCTGTCATGAATGTGAGTTCGTCTTATATAATTTTTACAGGCAATCTTGCAGTCTGAGAAAAATTTAACTAAATCACAGATTTTAATGTTTGCTATATATAAAAAATATGCCTGCAATAATACTTCAGTATTTAGTGGTGATATTTGCAGTGAATAGGAAAAAAATCCAAAGATTAAAAAAAAACAAAACTCCATCCTTTAGAATTTTATATATTAGCATATTTTAGTAAGGTAGGACATACGACTCTTGAAATGGCTAATCTTCTGGATATTCATTTTCAAGTGATTGGTGTTTACAGAAAAGAGCTCAAGGAGCATAATCTAGGAGGATGAAAAGAAATGAGATGCTATTGTGAGACTCAAGGACAGAAGTTAAAAACTCTTAATCATGAGCTAAAGGTTCACCAATGTCTGCTTATTCTGATCACATACGCCATATTAACCACATTTGAGCTATTAATGATTTTCAAAAATCCTTCCTTAAGGATGGCACTTCAAAAATATTTTAGTGGAAGTTAAGGGAAAAAAAGTAAATAGAGAGAAAAACAAAAAGAAAGCCTTGTGCACAGTGATCAGTATGCTTTTCTGGCTTATCATGCTTCTGTGTCATGGATAAGGTTAGATATGTAATTTTTTTTACTCAGTTTTTATTTTTATTTATCGGTCAAGCATGTCGGGAATATATACCACATCATTTTTCTGCTGAAATTTGTCCTTTTCTTGGTTCATATTAGCAAGCAAACACATAATTTCAATTATATAATGCTGGGGAGTGGGGAATATAAAATTGAAAACCCTTTCTATACTTTTTTTTTTTTGGTTGGAATAGAAAATATGTCTACAGAGCCTTGACTTAATTAGAGTACTAAAAGAAAAAACTGGAGTTAGGGCTGAAGGCCTAGGAGAAGGTCATACAGAAATTCCACCACCTGACTGAGAGCAGAGGGCTGGCCAGCACTTGCACTCAGCACAGGTTCAAGCTAAACTGACCAAGTGCTTCACATGCTACACTGTAGTAATTAATTCAGTAAACTTTGTTACATGAGGTTGGGACATAAATGTTTCCCAATAATTATAGTGCAATGTTAGGTAAACCCAAAAAGTAGTAACATACATAAAAAACAATTCTTCCCAATTGTATGTGTTTAACATATATTTTGCCAAAGTCATAAGTTTTTCCACGAATCTGAAATATCAATAGACTTTACTTGTTGAATTGTGACTGAATTAATTATATAACTATGAGCTTGAGAACACATTTTTCACTTACCAAGAAATAATTTAAAAATTAATAGAAACACATAAAGAATTAAAACTACTTAGGCATCTTATGAAGGGACAGTATAGAGCTATATAGATAAGGATACAAGCTATTTGAGTGTGAATCTTAGCTCTTTTTTCCTTCTAACTGAACTTGGACAAGTTATATAATATTCCTGTGTTTTATTTCCTTATTTGTAAAAGGAAGATAATAATATCTACATCACTAGATTATTGTGAAGATTAACAATTTCAGATGTGTGAAAACAGAACCAGGTATTTTATAAATGTGTGGTAACAATATATGGCAAATCCCTTATTGCAGCAAATACAATATTTCCCTATGTAATGATCATTAAGTGATTAATTATATCCTTTTTTTCTAAGTTACTGGTTTTAGTTCCTATTTATTTATCTATAATTTTAGTTTCCTTTATTACATGAGGATTTTTAAGCAAATAATAGACCCAGTATTATTTAAGTATATCATATATTAAAAGTACTACAATGCAATATGATAAAGGTATTCTTTTCAAAGAGATTTCAAGTGAAAGCGAAGAATTTCCTTAAGAAAATGTGAATTTTACAATGCAAAATAACTGAATAGAGTGTATTAAAATCATTACTCCAAAAGAACAATAAATTAAAAATATGCTCTTAAAAATATCTAACCTGATCCTATGAACTTTATAATGCAATGATAAAATTGACAGAGCTATATTTACCAAATTAAAAAGGTAGCAGTACTAAAAGTGATGATACTCAGATCATACTCAGAGTGATACTATACTATAAAATCAGTACTTCTGATTACAAAGGAAGTTAGCTTGTAAACAGGTAAATAACTAAATGATTGACTTTGAAGACTTTTTCATATATCAAAAAAATGAACAATAAGATTTAAGAACTATATCCTAAAAACACATTAACACATGATCATATGAACATGCCAGCTCACTGTAGGAGTACATGATCTACTCAGGTATTTGAGTCTACAGTTGCATGGGGCATAGTTCATTAAAATCCACATTCAAAGAATGAAGGCTTTATGTTGAAAATATGTCATTTTTCCCAATTGATGTATACATACAGTAAAATTACTACCAAAATCATCAAAAAAATACATGGGCAGCCTACATCAGATTCTTATACTAGAAAAACGTAACACCCTGTCATGAGTAATGCCAAAGGGGAAAAAAATATCTATCTATATCTATATCTATATCTACATCTATATCTATATCTATCTATATCATCTACATCTATATCATCTATATCTATATCATCTATATATAGATGATATAGATATAGGTATCTATATATAGATATAGATATAGATGATATAGATATAGATAATTCATTAATTTAATCTGATTGAAATGTTCTATTTTATGACAAAATTTGAATTTTGGGAAAACAAAGATCAGAAGAGATTTTTAGACATCGTCTGTATTAGTGTTTCCACGTATAGAGAGAATCATTATTTCATTCCAGTAATACTGGTAGACCGAAAAACTATAGATGGAGCTAAATTGCTGAATTCACAAGATTCACATGAATTTTGGCTCAAGTATCACTGAGTGATGGTTTCAATTTATATCTCAAGGTAAGGAAGCCTCAAGTAAAAATAGATCTAGGCATTATTTAAAAATTAGTGTTAATGTTTATTTTTGAGAGAGAGTGATAGAGACAGAGAGAAAAAGCATGAGCGGTGGAGGGGCAGAGAGAGAGGGAGACACAGAATTTGAAGCAGGCTCCAGGCTCTGAGCTGTCAGCACAGAGCCTGATGCCTGGCTCCAGCCCAGGAACTGTGATATCATGACCTGAGTCGAATCAGATGATTAACCGACTGAGCCACCAAGGTGCCCCTAGGCATTACATCTTCATATAAGCATTATGTCCTTAAAATTTTAATGTTACTTATCAGAAATAAATCGATTTATTGAAATTAAAATGTGTGTTTTTTCCTCTACACTATTAAAATTCAATTAAGTTTTTCTCAATGAAAGCAAAATCCTTCAAAGGAGGGATGGATAACAACAAACTGAAAATATGATTCTCTATGTTGTTAATTGAAAAATAAACTAAAAGTTAAAATTAATTGCATAAAAGAAAATTTTATCTATCCACAAAGCAGTTTTATATATTTTTTTTCTGGAAATGAAATATCATATAATATTTAATTATCAAAATAACAGATTACTCCTTACATAATACAGAGAAATATATCAAAGTTTCTAAAAAAAATCTATGTCTATGTCAAATATAGTTTAAGAGCAAACTAAATACTTTATATACTATAATAATTGTCATAACAAAAAAGAAGAAAATGTTTTAGCATATTAAATTGTGTATTATAAATTTAATCTGATAATCTACAATTCAGTGATAATGGCAATAATACATTCATAGATTATACATTATTTATTTATGGTTACATGAAACACAAACTTCCTAAAAATGTATATAAATACTCAACAAATTGCATTTCATTGGGCTATAGAAACTTACAAAGTTTGAAGAATTAAGAATTCTTATATTAGAAATTAGAATAGTCCAAAGGAAAAGCCAGAATACATATTGATCTCCATAAGAAAATAGGGTGTTTACTAGTGCTTTCTCCATTGAAACAGAATTAAGGCCAAAGAAATGCCAAAAGTAACCCATTTTTATAAAGACAAGGTCAGTTGGAGTCAGGAGATTTTATTAGAACTAAGAGGTGATCACGGTATACTTCCTAAATTCCCTGGCTCTATAAAACTACCAGGAAGGAGAAAAAGATAGAACGCAGTATTGAAAAGCAGGAGACACATATGCGTCATCATCGTAGTCAGATCGTGAACACGTAATGTCCACACTTTGGGGAGGAATATGTTTTTCCCTCCCATTAACCGAGCATATGTATGTGTGTGAGGATGTGTGTTCCCTAAAACAAGGAGAAAGTTCGTTTGTCAGCTGGAATTCTGCTTAAGCAAAAGGTTTACTGACCTCTCCTGTGCATCTCTGCCCAGTGGAGAAGAGAATTGGAGATGTATCTCAAAGCATTGTGTTTCTAACACAGAAAGGAGTGAGTTTTTCACAGGGCAAGTGGATCCCCAGAAATTAATAGAGGTTGAGTTTCTGTTATCCCAAGAGGATTGTCTGCCAGATTGTGAACACCAACAGCATGAGCTTGTGGATGCATGAGGTACAGGAGGTAAAGGGATTCATGGAGGAGGACTAAATAAATAGAACAGGGTGTCCATGGTAGGGAACCCCAGAGCCTTCCAAAAAACTCACACATCAACTCTTTGAATCAGCAACCCCTCAACCCCTTGGACTTGTGCCACACAGAGGACATTAATGACCAATTAATGTCAGCCATAGAATAAAAAAACAGCAAAGTAGAATAAAGCAAGTGTCAGTTGGGTAAAAAGAACTTCCGTTATACCTTTCTTCTTTCTCCTCAATAGTATGGAAGAGGGAAAAGAGAAGGAGTGACTCAAAGTTAACCAAAATTCCTTTTTCATTTGGACCATTTAGAGTCATAGACAAAACATGAACTGGGGTATGGACTTGAAGAATGGGGAAAATTAAACCAGTTCATCGTTAACTGGATTGATCTTTAAAATATTCAAATTGCTAGATAATTGTGGAATCTGCTCAAGGCACAGTTAAGAGACAAACATGGAGATTTGACAGGTGGTGATTAAATTTAGTTAATGGAAAAAATAATATTTCATTCATAACCCTATGATTTGAGACTTCTTAATATACTAGCTGCCATATTTAGAACATTCTGTAATATCTGTGTTCCTTCTAATAGAGCTCTTTTTCTTTTTATGTACTGCAAAGACTTTAGGTATCCACCTCACTTAAAAAAATGTGTACACATATGAAAACAAAAAGCCTCTCTGCATTAAAGGAACTAAAGCATCTGAGATAGATGCTTATAGGAATGAGATTCAATTAATGGTTGTTTTTCTTCCATAGATATTGCAGAGGTGACAATGTCATGCTCAATATCATTTCCCTACATTGCTTTAAAAATGGATAGAAGAAGGCAATACATGAATTTCATTCTGTATTTATGTTGAATAGAAAACATAGGAGGGGAAGCACCAAAAAAAGTCTCCAAAAATATCTCTTCCTCCTTACTAAATCAAGAATATTTATTGGCAAAAGAAAATAAATTTTACGAGTTTTTAAAAAGTGATTCTTTTAACTAACATTTATATTATCAATAAAAGTTTTTCTCTTCAAACAAGCACCCTCAATAAAAATACAAAAAAAAATTATGTCTAACATATATAGCTTGTGTTCTTAAATGAGTCACCTAGAACATAAGTAATAGTATGCTACTAGGAAACATCATTTGCTTTAATATGTTAATTCTGTTTCAGAACATCCACTGAATGCATAGCTAATTACTCAAAGGTAAGATTATATTTTCTATTTTTGTGAAGTGTACTATTCAATAGGTAGGTAGGTACACAGACATAGTTTTTGGTGACATGTATTGCATTTGAAATCAAAAATATTTTTCTCAGTTAAATACTAAGCATCAGAGTTTCTGAATACCAATCCTAAAATAAATTTCATTCTAATATAAGGCTTCATGAATAATGTCCAATTTTATGCAGTATTTTTAAGAACTATTTGTTAGAAATGATGTTAAAGAAATGATAAAAAGGGAAACTAGTGGAATATGATAAAAATGTTGTTCAGGTTTCTAATGGGACAGTTTAATACTTGGAAATCATATATTTTTTAAATTATTAATCCTTTATTTCATGTCATCAATTCAATCAGTTTGTTAGCCTAGTGCTTCTTCCCAGAGGGAAGGTGTTTAGGAGGTAGCCTGGATTGTTTCTAAAAGCCTATTCCGTTTGAATAGTCTACGAAAGTGGGTTTCTAAGGATACTACGAAGAGTTGAAAGACATGTTGGTGAGGAGAGATAAAGGAAAATTCTAGAAAGAGAAAGAAAACATTTGAGCCCTATTTCTCCTATTTCCATGTAAGAGTCTAAAGGTGATTTCAAATTCAAGTATTCTGTGGGATATGATGGTCTCAGTATATGTGGTTTTATTCATTCAGTTTGACAGGACATTTATTGGGCTCTTCCTAAATGAAGAGATGCATCTCAAATTTATTGATTCTAATCAATGCAGATTATACAGAGTCACTTAATTCTAGGAAAGTAAACATGTAGAATGTTAAGTATGTTAATATGTAGGTATTTAGAAAAAATATTAACTGACAGTGAAATAGTATTTGCTTAGGTCAACACCAGTTATTAATTATTTTGACAAGTAGCATTTAATTATTGCAGTCTATACCTGTGTCTCAGTATTTAAAAACTATACTACCTAACCCGTATTTTAAACTGTGTCACAACATCTCACTCGACACAGAGTCCCATATTTGGTAATATCAGCTATCAAGAGAATTGCCAGTAATTGCCAGAAACACAAAGTAATTTTAACAGTTCTTAAATAAAGTCTTTACTTACAGGCTATTCACTCATAGCCAATTTTCACACAATTTTAATTTGCTTGGTTAGCTGGTTTCCAGTATTACAAGAAATTAGAAGCTATAATTCACAAGTGGGCAGGCTGATAAATACAGGCACAATAAGAACACTTTTTAATTATGAAAGACTGACAGTGACAGCATAAAGTACCTGAAAGTGTAAATAGAGATGACATTAATATATAACTTGATAGGAATAAATAAGAGCCTAACAAGGAACATAAAAGAAACAAAATAAATCAAAATAAATCCAAATGGAAATTTTATTTTAGTTGTTTTTATGCTGTTCTTGTTAGTGTAATACGTCCAATTTCCAACTCTCGATTACTTCACAAGCATGTGTGCACACACACACACACATCTAACAGCACACTCTAATGATCTGATTGTTGCCACAGACATACATCAAAACTCCTCTTGTATATGTTGATTAAAGAAGAAAAGTTTCTATCACAGAAGTCTTAGCAAAAAAGAGGAAGTATGTAATTGTGAAAATATCTCTTAGTGAATGTCGCTCCAGTTATTATGATAAAGGCAAGTGTACATATTGAGGAGATATTCTGATACTCTGCATAAAGACAAAACTGCTTCAGGCCCCAAGGGAGTCAGCCATTTTGCACATGTCAGGCAGCCTAAATCTGTGTGCTCTGGGAATATCAGGATATAGTGACCATAATCATGGACACTTGGCAAGCTTATGTGGGAGAGTGGAAATACTCTAAGTGTGTCTAAGTATCTTGCTGGGGTAAAACAGAAAGAAGGATAGAAATGCCAAAAGATGACTGCAGACTCCCTTGTAGAATATACTATGTGTAGGATTCTCAGAAATAACTAGCAACTGCTTTGGGAAGTGCCGAGGTCCTGTTTTAACTAACTTAGGGATTATCACTGCTGTAGGTATTTATGACTTATTTTGGTTCTTGAAGATGAAAGCTCTTCAGGAGATTCATATCTGTACAACTATTTGTCCCCAGGTAAAGTTGGTGGTACCTTGTTGTCCTGAGTTTTGATTGCTGTACACAGGGTTTTATAAATTTCAACCAGAAATTTTTAGGCAAAAGGCCACATCTTATATTTTAAGAGAAATTATCCTCTGAAATCCTAACTCTACCTCTACTTGGTGATCCCAGCTGGACCTCTTTTCACTTGAAATTCTAGCCTACAGCTCTAAGCAGTTTGGTCCTTGCTGATTCTCCCTGGGTCCCATGGTGACCCCTTTAGTCTTCTTAGAATCAATAGTTCTTCTTAAGCAGGGAAAATAAAGCTCCAGGCCAAAATAAGATAGAAAGAGCAAAGAAAAAAAATAATAAATAACTGGCACAGCTTTCTCTCATGTGATTCCTTTAACTTCATTCACTAAAGGCCACATACTCAGTTTTTTTTTTTTTTTTTTTTTTTTAAGTCAGAGAATCATGATGGGACGGAGAAAATCAATATAATCTTCTTTTCATTGTAAGTTAGGTATTATTCCACATCCTTCCAATGACTCTTGGTCTAGTTCATAAATACATTTTTGTGGTGTTTTTATTATGCCATAGTCTTTTCTCAGTACCCTTTTTGTATGTCCATCATACTAATTGGTTCCCACTACCACTCTAAAGACACAGGGGTACATTAGGTGGATGTGGGGCCAATTTGTATTTTGCCTTATATCATCATCTCATTTCTAAGACAGTTTTTATATTATAGTGGTATTGAGTACTGCTGTAAATAAGATACAGCCCAAAGCACATCTTAGGAATGACAAAATATGTAAAATATATTTTAGAATTATTATGCATTGATATTAGTGTATAATTATGAAATGATAGGCATGTAAGAATGGGTGTCTTAGTTTAAGATAATGGCGATATAGTTTGAAGAAAGGTAAGGTTTTATATTGTCAGTAGAACAAATAGTATTTGGTAATAGATTAAGAATGGGCTATAAACAGAAATGAATGTTTAGTTCTGATTTAAGAAACTTGATAGGAAGAGTGGTGAAATCAGGTTGTATGTGCTAGAATTGACTTAATTACTCAATTTTACATGAGAAAAATAGGCAATCAGTTATGCATATTTAAAGCTTAGAAAGGTCTTGAGAGAAATACGTGTTTGCCAAATGTTCCTATAAAAGTGGCATTTCAAGCTGCAGAAATAGTTGAGCTTGCCTAAGAAGAGAGAATGTGAAGAAATGAGTAGATGTCCAGAATTTGGGCTGTACCAATTAGTGATCAGGGAAATGCTGTCTTTCAAATATGATTTAACTTTGCAGGGTCCCTGGTCATATCATCTTAAAGAATCAAAGGTCTGAGTTCTTACCATTTTAGGGAATTTGAATATTGCCATTTTTTTCAAAATGATGATCAGGTTGATTTCATATTATAGCAATCAACATTTATTTCATCTTGCTTAATTTTAGGTTTATCAGCTACCATGAAACAATTTGTAGTATTTAACACTTTTTATACTTTTAGGGCACGTAATTTTGAATAGAGAAACTACTTTATATTTGTTTATAGTGTTAGATTTTTAGATACTTTAAGATGTACTTAATTTAATATACATACATTTATTATTTAATATAAAATAGATTTAATGATAAAATTACATAGACTTTGTTATCAGCAGAAATTAGATAACTGGATACTGTTTTATTTGGATGATGAAGAAATTTATTTAAAAATCCACATAATAGGGGCACCGGGGTGGCTCAGTCATTTAACTTTGGCTCAGATCATGATCTCATGGCTTGTGAGTTCAAGCCCTGCATTGGGCTCTGTGCTGACAGCTCAGAGCCTAGAGCCTGCCTCAGATTCTGTCTCCCTCTCTCTCTCTGCACCTCCCCTGCTTGTTCTCTCTCTCTCTCTCAAAAATAAACATAAACACAATTATTCCTAGAAATTAAATATCCTATAATTTTCACTTATCAAAAAACAGATAACTCCTGTTGTCTAGATAGATATATAGATATAGATATAGATATAGATAGACACAGAGAGAGAGAAATTATGTCAATTTTTAAAATTCCTTAAGTTTATTCTACTCTTTAAGCATAACTATTTTTGTTTCATTCCATGAATTAAATTGGTACTTTTCCAATATTCGTTGCTGTTAAAATCTCAGATCATTAGGTTTCATTTTAATTCATTTATTACCTGTGTTCTGTTTGGTATACTGGTTCATTGTATTGAGATTTTGATATTGACACATTTTAGAGAAGAACACAAGTCTTATTATCAAAAAATATTTCTGTTGGAATTATCTGTAAGTGCCATCATTTCTGGTATAGAATTTTCAATTATATCTTTTCCACTCAATAATTTAAGGTTGGTCTTCCATTGTTTTTTTGACAATCTGCATTTTGAGGTCCAGCTAACTATTTCTTTGTTGTTGCCCTATTTCTCCATTTAAATGAGACTTATTTTGCCTCTGAAATTCTCTACATTCATGAGGATATTTCTTCTTTTTTAGTTACTTTTTTTTTTATTTTTTTTTAATTTTTTTTTCAACGTTTTTTATTTATTTTTGGGACAGAGAGAGACAGAGCATGAACGGGGGAGGGGCAGAGAGAGAGGGAGACACAGAATCGGAAACAGGCTCCAGGCTCCGAGCCATCAGCCCAGAGCCTGACGCGGGGCTCGAACTCACGGACCGCGAGATCGTGACCTGGCTGAAGTCGGACGCTTAACCGACTGCGCCACCCAGGCGCCCCTTTAGTTACTTTTTATAAGTCTTGATTGGTAAATAGTGAACACTCTCTTTGCATATTAAGAATTTCCTGTAGGGGCGCTTGGGTGGCTCAGTCGGTTGAGTGTCCGACTTAAGCTCAGGTCATGATCTCATAGGCTTGTGGGTTTGAGCCCCGCGTTGGGCTCTGTGCTGACAGCTCAGAGCCGGGAGACTGCTTTGGATTCTGTGTCTCCCTCTCTCTCTGCCCCTCCCCCGCTCACACTCTGTCTCTCTCCCAAAAATAAACATTAAATAATTTCCTGCAGTTCAGGAAAAAAAGTGTCTTGTGGCATATCTTCAAACACTTTTTGAAAATGTCATGTTAGCTCCTTATTTTTATACAGCCTTGTATGTATGTCATTCATATGAAAAATATTTTCAACTTATTTTTGTTGTTTATAGTTTGGAATTTGGTTTATTTTCTCAATACACATTTCTATAGTGCCAAATTTGCACTTCACTTAGCCTCATGCTAATTTCTTGTTTGACTGCAACATTTATGCTATTGTCTCTTTTTGCTTGCATTTTAGCCATCTCTTTCTTTATCATCTTGCTTTTCATTTGATATTTTATAAAATTTATAGAAATATTTAAATGACTAAACCAATGCCCTGTAAATAATGCTTTTTTGGCAAGGGAATTAAAGGCAAAAATGAATTACTGGGACCTTATGAAGATAAAAAGCTTCTGCACGGCAAAGGAAACAACCAACAAAACTAAAAGGCAACCAATGGAATGGGAAAAGATATTTGCAAATGGCATACCGGACAAAGGGCTAGTATCCAAAATCTATAAAGAGCTCATCAAACTCCACACCCGAAAAACAAGTAACCCAGTGAAGAAATGGGCAGAAAACATGAATAGACACTTCTCTAAAGAAGACATCCGGATGGCCAACAGACACATGAAAAAATGTTCAACGTCGCTCCTCATCAGGGAAATACAAATCAAAACCACACTCGGATATCACCTCACGCCAGTCAGAGTGGCCAAAATGAACAAATCAGGAGACTATAGATGCTGGAGAGGATGTGGAGAAATGGGAACACTCTTGCACTGTTGGTGGGAATGCAAACTGGTGCAGCCACTCTGGAAAGCAGTGTGGAGGTTCCTCAGAAAATTAAAAATAGACCTACCCTATGACCCAGCAATAGCACTGCTAGGAATTTATCCAAGGGATACAGGAGTACTGATGCATAGGGGCACTTGTACCCCAAAGTTTATAGCAGCACTCTCAACAATAGCCAAATTGTGGAAAGAGCCTAAATGTCCATCAACTGATGAATGGATAAAGAAATTGTGGTTTATATACGCAATGGAATACTACGTGGCAATGAGAAAGAATGAAATATGGCCTTTTGTAGCAACTTGGATGGAACTGGAGAGTGTGATGGTAAGTGAAATAAGCCATACAGAGAAAGACAGATACCATATGGTTTCACTCTTATGTGGATCCTGAGAAACTTAACAGACACCCATGGAGGAGGGGAAGGGAAAAAAAAAAAAGAGGTTAGAGTGGGAGAGAGCCAAAGCATAAGAGTTAAAAACTGAGGACAAACTGAGGGTTGATGGGGGGTGGGAGGGAGGGTAGGGTGGGTGATGGGTATGAGGAGGGCACCTTTTGGGATGAGCACTGGGTGTTGTATGGAAACCAATTTGACAATAAATTTCATATATTGAAAAAAAAAAGAATAAAAATAAATAAATAAATAAATAAATAATGCCTTTTTAATGATATCAATGAACACATTAGATCTATAAAGTGGCTCTAAGGTTTGCTATTTCTTTCCAGAATGTTTTGTTAGAAATATTACCAAAGTTTCTCTTTTTCCAGCTTCTTTGTTGAATAGAGCCTCATTCCCTCCTACTATAACAAATTATCCCAACCATTTCCCTTTACAGGAGATGACAAATGGTTCAATTTTTCTATAGTCAGTGGTTATTATTACTGATTTAGCAATATTTTACAATTCTTGTTCAGAACTAAGAAAAAATTTCTGTTACTGCTTTATTAAAGCAAAAACAAAAGCAAATTAGAGGTGTAAACCTAATAGTGCAGAAAAACTGGTGTCCATTTATTTAGATGTAATAAAGCAGCTGCTTCCTCCTTGGGATAAGGAACTAGTCAGCACATGTGGAAGGATCAACCTTCATTTACTAAAATTCAGTGTATCCCTCAAACCCTATTGGAACTCATGAATCAGAACAATAGGCATATGTAAAATGTAAATATGAAAAATTGCAATTAGGCCTTTGGTAAGTTTAGAACTCTTTATATAATTTCATGCAATGCTTCTCAAATTAAATTATTCCATTGAAGTTATTGAACACAATTATTTTAGGTATATTCAAAAGAAAGTCAGCAGATGTATCTTTTTAGATACTATAATGTATTTCACTTGAGATGTGTCAATGTAAATGTAGCCATAATATTTTGATGTTGGCTTTTTCACAGAGGAGATTTTTTCATGCAAAGATAGCAGTAATCAGAAGATATATTTGAAAATAAGAGGGAAGTAAGTTTTTATTTATTCTAGATAAGCTAAAGGAAAGTAAATATTTTATGTTCCGTTTTAATGTGGAAAGAGGAAAATTATGTAAGTAAAAAAAACAATGATATCTTCCCACAGGAGTGACTCTAGAATACATGCAACCAGTATTTGGGTCAAAATATTACTCAGGGAATAGGAGAAGCAAGCAAATGAAAAGAATTCCCTGAAAGTAACTAAAAACAAATATTTACAGTTTCAGGTTACATGAAACAAAATAGAAAGATTAAAACAATTACCAGTGATGTTTAGTAAATAAAGTCTTTGAGAAGACATTGGAATGTGTTACTGCATAATTTGGAAAGCTCATATCCAATAGAAAGCACCATTTTTATTTAAAGACAAATTTATTTTTAATCCAATAGAAAGCACCATTTTTATTTAAAGACAAATTTATTTTTAAAGACTTAAAGTCTTTTTAAGTTGTGTACTAGAAATAAAAAAAATATATATAATATTGCTGGGAATTTGCCTAAGATATATCAATAAAACATGATATGAATTTTAAAAAATATTTGTGTATAGTCAATTATTCCTAGATGTTAAAAATTCATAACAGTGTATTTCCTCATGACTTTTTTTGAAGAAAACAATCTAATAGTTAAGAATACATAAGAAGCAAAAACATTTATATTTACCTTGAGAATTATCAGAATATCTGATCTTTTATATCTGTGTTTATTTCAGGATCTTAGAGGAACTTAACTAAAATAAAAATTGATGGCCTGCAGCTACTACATAGGGATGTATAATTGATATAATTCATGAGATCCCACATTTTATACTCACATAAGACTTTAGTAAAGCAAAAGATACAGAACGGCAAGATAAATAAAGCACAAGCACCCATCAGAGACGTCCAAGAATTCCAAATACAGCTGCCAAGATTCTTTTTGTTACACAGGACATGCTTTATCTTTGGATCATGAACCACCGGGACATGTATGAAATATCTTGGACTCAGGGAACCCACAGGCTCATCTGAGGAGCGGTCTTTTATACATTTCTGGTCACATAGCTTATACACCAGACTACTATCAGGATCAAAAACAGAAACCACGAGAATATAACGGAAACGAGGGGTACAATTTATCAGTCTGGACATTTTTCATAAACAATTCTGATATGTTGGTACACGTCATCGCCTTGTCTGTTTTGGACCCTGGGATATATTAATCAGTAGTTAGTGATTCAACTTTGCCAATGACCAGTCAGCACCGTGGCTCTAAGCATCCCTGAATATAAACACAGGGCTTTAACAGACTAGCTGAGATTAATCTTTTACTTACAAAGAGAAGAATCATACAAAGATTTTGGCAACGTGACATCTCTCAAGTTGAAAGACAGAGGCCATATCCTCAAGGTTCACAAGTAGAATGTTCTGATACTGCCTAGGAGTTTTTACTCTTTGTTTTTGCAAAAAAGGCCATAACTTCAGCATTCTTATAATTATATCAAATATAAATTTTCCAGATTATTACCATAATGAATGAAAAACATGCTCTTCTTCCCCAATCTTTGCTTGTTCATGGAATTGTACTATAATTGAACTTAAGCCATCATGCTACAATATTTAACAAAGGTCTCATAAGGAAATATTTGGTAAATAAAATAGTAGAATGCTGGATATCTACAACTATTCTAAATAAAAAAAAGAATCTGTATAAAGGGAAAGAGAGCACACTTGAAAACTTCTGTATGTTTATTGATATTCTAAACTTAAATTATTGTCATGATTTGAGAATAATATCAATGAACATATAGAAGACTAGTCCTAATTACATATTACATAGAGACACAATGATTTTTTTTTTAATTTTATTTACCAAACTAGTTAACATACGGTGTAGTAATTGTTTCAGGAGTAGAATTTGGAGATTCATTGCTTACATATAACACCCAGTGCTCATCCCAGCAAGTGTCCTCCTTAATATCCATCACCCATTTAGCCCATTCTCCCACCCAATACGCCTCAGGCAACCCTCAGTTTGTTCTCTGTATTTAAGAGTCTTATGGTGTGCCTACTTCTCTGTTTTTATCTTATTTTTCCTTCCCTTCCCCTCTGTTCATCTTAACTTCTATATATGAGTGAAATCATATGATATTTATCTTTCTCTGGCTGACTTACTTCACTTAGCATAATACATTCTAGTTCCATCCACATTATTGCAAATGGCAAGATTTCATTCTTTTTAATCTCTGAGTAATAGTCCATGGTGTATATATACCACATCTTTATCCATTCACAGAGACACAATGATTAATCCAAGAATCTTCTCCACTCCTACCCCCCACCCCCCAAATCCTTGATAGGAAAGCAGAATGGGTTGCAGGATTGATCATTGGTTTTTGTTTTTTTTCCCTATTTTACAGGATTCAAGGGTCGTATGAGATAACGTAGGTACTTAATACAAGTATTGCCTACCACATAGTACACTTAAATAAGTGATAACTATTATCTTAATACTGGAGGCAAAATTTCAAACTTCAGAAGACATTTTTGCAATGGGAATATAGAAATCAAATCTCTGTGCAGAGATGTATTATAATGTATTAAGTCATAAAGTATGGATAAAAATAAAAGAACTAAAACTAAAGATTTAAGCCTTGAAAAGCCCTAAATATGGTGAAAAAAGTAAAACAACTAATCAAAGGAGTCATTGTAAAATTTAGAGAGCTAAAAAATTATCAAGAGTATTAAATTAAACAGAATTTAAAGGAAGGTATTCTTTCTTAAAAATTGTTTTAACTGTACTATAGTGAATTTATAATACTAAATTTGTTTCAGGTGTATAACATAGTGATTTAATTATATATTACAAAGTATCATAAGTGTGGCACAATATTATTGACTATGCTTTAAGTTATAAAATAAATATGTAAAGAAGGTATTTTCAAGAATGAAGTAACTTGCAAGTTCAAATCTGGCCAAGAGTCACAAAAAATTAGGATGTTCTATTACTTAAAGCTTATTTTAATTTAAGTGATTTTCCTTTCCAATCCAAGAAATCACACTGAACCTTATTGTGATATAGAGTGCTTTCAGTGAAAATAGGTGAAAATAGTTATTTGGTTCAAGATTATAGTTCTGTATGCTTAAGTATAGAAAATAATTATCTATATGATATTTTTATCTGTTAAGTTTCTGCTTAATAACTGTCAGGCTTGAAATTTTCATATCATATGCTTATGCTATACTGCTTTTCATTTACTAAAATCAAAGGGCTGTGGCATGCTTATTAAGAACCAAATGGTCTACTTATACATCTTTGGTTTTGGTACTCCAGAAACTCTTATCCAATTATAATTACTGGGGAATTTTTCCTCTCCAATGGGGACTAAGTTCTAATAATTTTTCCCACTATAACATTCTCAAATGTCACTGGAATATAGAATATAGAATCAGATAGAATACAGAATATTCTATTAAATGTGTTGCCAGATGTAAGTACTCAAATTTAATTTTACCTAATGTATCATGAATGCTATCTTTTTAGAACAGTGGTTCTCAAACTCTAGCATGCAGTAAAATGACACAGAGGACTTGTTAAAACACAGATTTCTGGGTCTTGTTTCAGACTTTACCACCTCAGTACATATGAGGTGGGCCCAAGAAATTACTTTTCTAGGAATTCCCTAAGTGATATAGGTGTTACAGCTGATGCTGGTGAGGGACTCATTGCTTTAGAATAATGATTTATACCTGTTTCTTTCTCAAGGTTCTAGAGTATGAGAGAACAATAAAATTAACATTTGCCTTTAGCAAAACATGTTGGAAGGTCCATCTTGAACAAAATATTGAGGCATTTCCTTGTCACGTAATGGAAAACTTTAGCTGCAACCAGCCTTGCCAGCTGTTTAAAATAAATTCATTCAGCTGCCCATATTCATAGAAAGAAATCTTTCCTGGAACTATCATCACTAACAACACATGTAGAGAAAAATCACATATGTCTAATTATATCAATTTTCTGGAATGAAGTAAAAGTCTCACAGAAGTAACAAATACCAGTTGTTCCAACTTAAGGACAAAATATAAATTGCTTGTTTTTTAAAAACAAAAAGTATAACGAATTAAGTTTAGAGAATTCTATGGCATGTTAGTTTATTAAATATTTTTAAATTGCATTGTATTGCAATCATTAATGTGATCAGACTTTTAAAAACTAACGTGTTTCCAGCAATTTTGAAAACATAGTTTTATAAATATACTTAGTACACATTGACATTAACAATGAATGTATCTATATTTTTCTATCATGGCTATAAAACATGAAGGAAATGTCTTTAAATCCTTAAGTTCTTTTTTAAATTTTTTTTAATGTTTATTTATTTTACAGACAGTGAGACAGCACATGCAGGGAAGGAGCAGAGAGAGCCTGAGACAGAACCTGAAGCAAGCTACAGGCTCTGAGCTTTCAGCAGAGACTGACGCAGGGCTCGAACCCACGAACCCTAACATCATGACCTGAGCTGAAGTCGGACACTCAACCAACTGAGCCACCCAGGCACCTCCTTAAGTTCTTTAAGCATTAGATGATACATAAAATATTATGACCTTTGTAAGACATCAATATTTAGTAACAAGTATGTCTACATGTATATGCACAGTTCCAGAAAACACATGTAATGATTACAAAGTGATGAATATATATTATTCATCCATAGGGATGAATTAATTGCTATGAAATTTTAATGCACAATTCTACAATATGCTTTGACAGTCTTTTAAAGAAGCCAAACATCCTTAATTTTACTATGTGTTGGCAAATACAATTCAGGGTTAGCATCTGGGGAACTGTGATTGACCTTTGAGGAAATGAGATAGATTCACCTGCTTTATGAGTTTTCTTAGTCCTACAGCCAGCATCCCTTTTCTAAATAATGAAAGAGCCCTTTTTGACCAAATGTTTTCTAAAATATATTTATTTGTCATACAATATTTTGATAAAAATTTTAAAAGAAATAAACAAAAGACTTTTTGTCTATTCAAGATCCATTTGGGATAGATCCCAAATTTAAGGTTAATGATACAGAGTACTTTGCTTGACACACCAGGACCCTTCATTTTTAAGTTCATGCCTTAGGATCTCTGATCATCTATTTTTGTTTTTCAAAAAGGAAAAAACAAAAAAAAAGACCTCCCCCCCCCCCCACATTGCTACTGTTAACTACATGTGTTAACAGCCTATGTGTGTTGAGAGGTCCTCTGACTATCCTCCTCCAGGCTGTTTTGCTGTTCATGGCATGAGACAGAAGATTGGTGTGGGTGTCATCAAAGCAGTGGACAAGAAGGTAGCGGAGCTGGTAGGCACAGCAAGTCCTTCCAGAAAGCTCAGAAGGCTAAATGAATATCACTCCCAGGACCTGCCACCCCAGTCTTAATCAGTGGTAGAGGAAAGGTCTCACAACTGTTTGTGTCAATTGGACTTTTAAGTTTAATAGTAAAAGGCTGGTTGATGATAACAATTCATTGTAAAGCCTCCAGAAGAAAGGAGAATGTTTTATGGACCATGTGTGCGTGTCTGTGTGTGTGTGTGTGTGTGTGCAGTTTTAAGTTATTAGTTTTTTTTTTTTAATTTTTTTTTTTCAACGTTTTTTATTTATTTTTGGGACAGAGAGAGACAGAGCATGAACGGGGGAGGGGCAGAGAGATAGGGAGACACAGAATCGGAAACAGGCTCCAGGCTCCGAGCCATCAGCCCAGAGCCTGACGCGGGGCTCGAACTCACGGACCGCGAGATCGTGACCTGGCTGAAGTCGGACGCTTAACCGACTGCGCCACCCAGGCGCCCCAAGTTATTAGTTTTTAAAATCAGTACTTTTTAATGGAAACAACTTGACCAAAAATCTGTCACAGAATTTTTAGACCCATTAAAATAAAAGTTTAATGAGAAAATAGAATAAAAATATCACTTGAAGGTAATTTTACATAGAAACACATGTAGTTAACAGTAGCAAAACAGCCTGGAGGAGGATAGTCAGAGGACCTCTCAACACACATAGGCTTGCCAGGAACCATATCAATGATGGCAGAATCACCAGATTTCAAGAACTTGGGGCCATCTTCCAGCATTCTGCCAGAATGACAGTCTTCTCCTTTCTCTCAGTGAATCTGCAGGCAATGTGAGCTGTGTGACTAACCAGCACAGGTGCATATCCAGCACTGATTTGGCCTGGAAGGTTCAGTATAATCACCTGAGTCATGAAGCCAGCTGCTTCCACTGTGGGGTCATTTTTGCTGTCACCAGCCACATCACCTTGGCAAACATCTTTGACAGATACGTTCTTGACATTGAAGCCAACATTGTCCTCCCAGGAAAGGGCTCAAAGCTTCATGGTACATTTCAACAGACTTTACTTCAGTTGTAACACTGACTGGTGGAAAGGTGACAACCATGCCAGGTTTAAGAATGCCAGTCTTCACCAGGCCCACAGGGAGAGTACCAATACCACCAATTTTGTAGGCTTCCTGGAGGAGCAGACACAAGGGCTTGTCAGATGGATGAGTTGGTGGCAGAATGCAATCCAGAGCTTCAAGCAGTGTGGTTCCATTGGCACTGCAGTCTTCACAGTTAACTTTCCATCCCTTGAACCAAGGTGTGTTTGCACTTGGCTCCGGCATGTTGTCACCATTGCAACCAGAGAATGGCACAAATGCTACTGTGTCAGGGTTGTAGCCGATTTTCTGGTTGTAGGTGCTGACTTCCTTAACAATTTCCTCATATCTCTTCCGGCTGTAGGGTAGCTCAGTGGAATCCGTTTTGTTAACACCAATAATAAGTTGTTTTACACCCAGCGTGTAAGCCAGAAGGGCATGCTCACGGGTCTGCCCTTTCTTGGAGAACCTGCTTCAAGTTCACCAACACCAGCAGCAACAATCAGGATGGCACAGTCAGCCTGAAATGTGCCAAAAATATCAAAATATTTTTGATAAAGTCTCTGTGTCCTGGGGCATCAGTGATGGTCACATAATACTTACTGGTCTTGAATTTCCACAGGGAGATATAAATGGTGACATCATGTTCACAATGCAACCTCCTTCTCAATTTTTTGATAGTGTTTTTGTCAGTCCCACCACATTTGTAGATTAGATAACCAGTAGTGGAAGAGTTGCCTGAATCTATATGTCCAATGATGATGATGTTCATATAAGTCTTTTCCTTTCCCATTATGGTTTAGGTTTAGTGGAGGTTTTCGAACACCTGTGTTGTGGCAGCAAACCTGTTGCAAAAAAGCTCAAATAATATTTTTAAATTCTTTGATATCAATAGATTTTTTAATTAATTTTTTAATGTTTATTTTTGAGAGAGAAACATGAGCACGAGTGGGGAAGGGGAAGAGAGAAAGGGAGACACAAAGTCAGAAGCAGGCTCCAGGCTCTGAGCAGTCATCACAGAGTCTGACGTGAAGCTTGAACACAAGAACCTTGAGATCCTGATCTGAGCCAAAGTTGGACGCTTAACCACCTGAGCCACCCAGGCGACCCATCAATAGATTTTTTTAAGAAGATAATTTACTATTTAGAAGTATCCTCAATTAGCAAAGTTCAGTGAATGATATAATATTTCCAGTAGGTTTTCTTAGAGATACACTCAAGAAGTGAGGGTATAATCCTAAAAAAGAAAATATTGACAAACTGAAACCAAAATAAACAAAAAAGAATTATACATCATGACCAAGTGGGATTTCTCCAAGGTATATAAGACTGGTTCCACATATGAAAATTATTAAAATAATCCTCACATCAGCAGACTAATAGAAAAATCACATGATCATATCAGTAGATACAGAGAAAGCATTTGACAAAATACAACACCACTTCAGTATCAAAATTTTTGATAAACTAGGAAGAAAGTGGTAGTTCCTCAACTTGATAAAGAATATCTACAAAAAATTTACAAATAACATCATACTTAATGATAAGAAATATGAAGCTTTCCCACTGAGGTCAGTTACAAAGGAAAGATGTCACCTCTCACCACTTCTTTTCAACATGTAGTAGAAGTTCTAGCTAATGCAGTAAAGCAAGAAAAGGAAAGAAAAAGTATATGTATTGGGAAGGGAGATATAAAACTGTCTTCATTTACAGATGATATGATTGCCTATGTAAAACACTGAAAAAAATTCGGAAAAAATTTTTTACTGGAACAAATAAACAATTATAACAAGGTGCAGAATACAAGGTTACTGTGCAAAGGCAATCTTTTATATATATATCAGTAATGAACAAATGGAATTTGTATTTAAAAACACAATCCTATTTACATTATCATCCCCCAAATGAAATACTTTGTTATAAATCTAACAAAATATGTAGAAGATCTACATGAAGAAAACTAGAAAACTCCAATGAATGAAATCAAAGAAGAGCTAAAAAAAATAGGGAGATATTCCATGTCCATTAAAAGGAAGACTCAATATTATCAAGATGTCAGTTCTTCACAATCTGATCTACAGATTCAATGAAATGCCAATCAAAATACCAAAAAGTTACAGTGTGGATGTTGAGAGACAAAAGACCCAGAATAACCCAAGATGGAATCAAAGTAGATCAAAGTTGAAGAACTGATGCTACCCAACTTCAAGATTTAATATAAAACTATAGTAACCAAGATAGTGCAGATTGGTAAAAGAAGAGATAACTAGATCAATGAAACAGAACAAAGAACCCAGAAGCAAAACCACATGAATACAGCCAACTGATATTTGAAAAGGAGTAAAGGCAATGGAGTAGAGCAAAGATAGTCTTGCCAACAAATGGTGTTAGAACAACTAGAAATCCATATGTAAAAAAAGAACGTAGACATGCCTACACACTTCACAAAAATTAACTCAGAATAGATCACATACTTAAATACGAAACACAAAATTATAAATCTCTTAGAGGACATATAGGAGAATATCTAGATAATTGAGTATGGTAATGACTTTTAGATATGACACAGAAGGCATGTTACATGTAAGAAATAATTGATAAGATAAACTTAATTAAAATTAAACACTTCTTTGTGAAAGATCATGTCAGGAGAATTAGAAGAAAAGCCTCAGAAAAAAAAAAATTTAAAAAAAAAAAAAAAAAAAAAAAAAAAGGGGCGCCTGGGTGGCGCAGTCGGTTAAGCGTCCGACTTCAGCCAGGTCACGATCTCGCAGTCCGTGAGTTCGAGCCCCGCGTCAGGCTCTGGGCTGATGGCTCAGAGCCTGGAGCCTGTTTCCGCTTCTGTGCCTCCCTCTCTCTCTGCCCCTCCCCCGTTCATGCTCTGTCTCTCTCTGTCCCAAAAATAAATAAAAAACGTTGAAAAAAAAAATTAAAAAAAAAAAAAAAGAAGAAAAGCCTCAGATTAGCAGAGAATATTTGTAACAGACACACCTGATAAAAGACTATTATCCAAAATATATAAGAACTCTAAAAATTCACAGTAAGAAAACAACCTGATTAAAAAATGGGCAAGGGACCTTAAAAGCACCTCACCAGAGAAGATATGCAGCTAGCAAATAAGCATATGAAAAGACACTCCACACCATGTGTCATCCTGGAAAGGCAAATTAAGACAACAATGTGATATTATTAGATATCTATTAGAATGCCCCAAATTTGAAACATTGACTACACCAAATGCTGGCAAAGATGTGAGGAAACAGGAAATCATTCATTGCTGGAGAGAATGCAAAATGGTACAGCCATTTTGGAAAATAGTTGGTGGTTTCTTACAAACCTAAACATAGTCTTACCATATGATTCAGCAAATGTGCTCTTTGGCATTTAACCAAAGATTGTAAAAATTTATGTCCATACAAAAACTTGCACATGGATATTTAGAGCAGCTTTATTAAAAATTGCCTGAACTTGGAAGTAACGAAGATGTTCTTAAATAGGTGAACAGATAAACTGTGGTACGTCCACAATGGAATATCATTCAGCACTAAAAAGAAATGAGCTATCAAGCCATGAAAAGGCATGGAGGAAACTTAAATTCATGTTTACTACCATGTGAGAGTTTACTGGAATTAGGAAATACTGATAGGATCCAATTTTTAAACTCTGATAAGGATTTTTCCCCTTTCTCTATAAAGTTTGTAATTCTTAAGGAATTATCCACACTGGTGTGGGAAGATACACATACTTTTAAAATAACTTTCTATTATATACATCAATAAATGCAGGTAGTACATATTCTACTTAGGGTCTCTTCCATCAGGGTTTTATAGGTTTCTAGATTTATTTCTTCTGACTCTGAACATGATGGAAGGATGAGAGGGTGCATAAAAAGTTATAAAAGGCCACAAAATGAATTTCTTTAACTCTGCCAAATGTAGGGGTTAAAAGGTGTATAGGCAAAATACCTATAAATGAAAGCTATATTGAAAAATCTTTGTTATAATTTCTTTTAATGTTTATTTATTTGCTTTCGAGAGAGTGAAAGCACAAGTGGGGAGAGAGAGAGAGAGAGAGAGAGAGAGAGAGAGAGAGAGAGAGAGAGAGAATCCGAAGCAGGCTCCAGGCACTGAGCTGTCAGCGGAGAGCCTGATGTGGGTCTCAAACTTACAAATGGTGAGATCATGACCTGAGCTGAAGTCAGACACTTAATCAACTGAGCGACCTAAGTGCCCTGAAAAATCTTTCTTCTTAAATAGACTTATCCTTACATGAGATTGCAATGTGTACCTCTAGTATCATCCCATAGCTTGTACTACAAAGAATAACATATAAATTGTCATTTCCAGTTTTATAGTGATGGATGTTACATTTCAATAATACAAAACAAACTGAGAATGGTGTCTCATTCCTTTTATTAGTATGTTTTTAATGGCACCTAATTTCCCAATCCTTATGATGTATATTTATCTAAAAGATGTATTTGCATTTAAGAGAAAATAATACATGTAATTAAACTCACAGAAAGATAAAACTGCTCCAGCCTTAGATCACCGTATGAGTGATGCTATGTAGTTTTTTTTTTAAATTTATAAAACGTATGTATTTGAACTACTAAGCAAAGTGAAATTTAAATGGTAAGTTATGTGTTTTTCCTCATAGATACTCATAGATCATCTATATCCGTGTCATTTCATAGCATAGTGCATAATAAAGGGTAACTGTGCCACCTAGTTTATGTGTTGTTTGAAAAAAGAAGAACTCAGAGGCAGTGTGTCTCTCCAGCTTAAGTCTGAAGTATGCGTTTTGGTAACTGGCAAGCTGACAGGCAGAATCTCCTGCCTCAGAGCTCACTGATAAGAGTTCTAGCTGGACAGAAAACACGTGCAAGAGCAAACTCAAAGGAAACTTCAATAGTGCCTTGATTATGGGAGAAGTAACTTCATGTATTTGAAGTCAAAGAATGCAACCGTAACATACACATCATGATCTACTTCACTGGGCAGAAATGCTTTGTGGAACAAAGATCAAAGAATGCCAAATCACATTATGAAATTATTTTGTGCAAGGCTGCAAATAGAAACTAAGTAAATTAAAAATAAGAACAGCCTAATGATCACAGCAATATTTTGAATGTGGATATGTGAATCTACGTACGACATGAGCAGTGAAAGGGAATATTCTATTTGCTTAACAAGATTTTGTGTTTTCCTGAAGTTTATTTATTTTGAGAGAGATGGTGAGTGAACACGCAAGTGGGGGAGGGGCAGAGAGAAAGGGTGAGAGAGAATCCCAAGCAGGCTCCAAACTGTCAGTGCAGAGCCCGATGCAGCGCTGGATCTCACGACCTGTGAGATCATGACCTTAACCAGAGTCCAGAATTAGATGTTTAACCAACTGAGCTACTGAGTGGCCCCAAGATTTCATATTTTTAAATGTAGTAAAATTACATTATCATTTCAGACCTATTACTCATTTGTCAACACTATCTGTTTGTCTATAAATACATTTATTTCCCTAGTGATTGCTTTCTTATCATATTCACTTTTTAAAACATATGTTTTTCTAATAATGATCATGTCATTAAATACTGTGTATTTGCCTCTGATGAGGTGAGAAAACTGATGAATCGGGCATTGAGATATTTGCAGAAGCCATTCTGAACACCTACTTAGAGAACTAGCAGGTTCTCAGCGAAAAAGTTTACTAAAGCCATAACAAAACAGTGGAATACGAAAGTAAGTCAATGCACAGTTGAATGGGGGGAGAAGTAATTGAGAAACTAATAATGATGTAGGCTGGTACTGTACAATTCACTGGGTAGTCTCATTCATAGCACCATAGGGGATTTGTTGCATAATTTGACACACTCAGGTAATAGAATTGGTTAAATCTGATAAGCAACAGCCTTCTAATGGTACTACACAATCTGTTTACTCACAAATAGACCCAGCTTTCATTTGGAAAAACTGTATCGAATCCTGCTTTTGAAAGAGTACCGTAACAAGAGATGAAGGCAGATTATAGGATTATAAAGAAATAATCAGACTATCTGCTCGGCAGTCAGCGGACACAAGAGTTATGGTGGCTTGGCATTGACAATGAAAAAGAACTGTGGTTCTTCAGATTTGTTAAAATGCAGGTTTATATGGAATATTAAAGTACAGTAGTGACATGGTTTTCACTGTAGAACATCTGTGCCAAATACATAATTCTGGTACCAATTTCAATGTAATGTATTTGTCCCTCACTAGCTGATATGCCCTGAAGACTTCTTCTTACACATTTACTTCAGAAAAATTGTTTCTACTTAGGTTTCTTAAAGTGAATAAATTGTCTTCTACCAAGACTGTGGATGAACTGGATGATGCTGACACAGTACATATACATAGAAAATGACTATAATTGTTTGACAATAGAGATCAACTAGAGTTATACCGAGAGTTCAGGAAACAGAAATCTCTGCCCCAGCACTGTATGATGCAAATATATGAATAGATGGAATTGTTCTATATCTGTACTATGCGTTACAAAATACTTACAAGCCACACATTGCTACTGAGAACTTGAAATGGTGGTTAGTTTGTTACACAGAATTTTTAATGGATTTTAAGCTGATTTTATTTTTTTTAATTTTTTAATATTTATTTATTTTTGAGAGAGAGAGAGACAGAGACAGAAAGAGTACGAGGAGGGGAAGGCAGAGAGAGAGAGAGAGAGAGAGAGAGAGAGAGAGAGAGAGAGAGAATCCAAAGTAGGCTACAGGCTCTGAGTTGTCTGCACAGAGTCCAGTGTGGGGCTCAAACCTACAAACCATGAGATCATGACCTGAGCCAAAGTCAGACACTTAACTGACTGAGCCACCCAGGTGCCCCATTTCATTTTCATTTTATAGAGCCATATATAGCTAATGACTACATTTTTGGACAGAGCATCTCTAGAACATAAAATTAAAATAACTAGAAATAAGCAATTTATTAAATGATGGAGTTAAAAGTCAACACTTTAGCAGGGACTTTGGTCTTATAAACAAACACATAAATTTAAAAATTATATAAAGACAAATATATTTCTGTCTATCTATCTATCTATCTATCTATCTATCTATCTATATCTATTTCCCATCCTGACCAGATATTCAAAGTTCAGTATTCAGGTGTTCTTTCAGCAGTTCATAAATTTAATCAGAAGCCTAAGTACTTCCCATCTTTGGCTCTTCTATCCTTAGGGTGTCCAAGTGTAGCTCTTCATGGACACACGTTGTTTTTAGAAACTCTAAGAATAAGGTCCTTATTTAAAACACCTAAAGAAAAAAAAAAGGAAAGAGTAAGGTTCTCTCAGATCTCAGTCTTTATATTAGTAAAGAAAACCTCTCCTAGAAGATACCCCACAAACTTTATTTATATTTTATTTATTGTATCAATCCACATGGGCAGAACTGGCTGCAGGGATTAAAGGGGATTGACTAACACTTGAAGACTGAATCACAGAAGAGAGGCTTAGGCAGAAAGGAAAAAGAGGAAGAACTCTTGAGTAGGGCACTAATGGTGTCTCCTAAGCATACTATTAATCCTGAAGAAAATCTCAGCTGAGTAGGGGAAATGAAAAAAAGAAAAAAAGAAAAATATGTAAAAATGCTTCAGTAGAAATATAAAAATGTACCAAGGGCCTCCAGCGGTAGACAAGAGTGAAAGATGGTTTTTCAGTACTTGAGAAAAGGATTTATGAAGGCACAAAGTTTGTCTTCTTTAGACTGAGACATATGGTATGTAGTGAAGAGTAGAAAGATATAGATCTGGAGGGCTTGCTAAGAGTTAGATCACCTAAACCAAGTATGTCAAGATAAATATATGTGCCTCAAATCAGAAATGGTAGGTAATTGTTGAGTAGTTTTCAATGGAGAATGATACCATCAGACTAATTATTGTTACTAAAATATTTCATGTGCACCAAAGGGTAGGTAGAGTGTGGCAAAAACTTCTCCTGCTTACAAATAACTCTAACCCCAACCTGGTACTCCTTGTTCCTTTCCAGCTTTATTTTACTTAGTAGAAATTATCACCTTGTAATATACATTGAGCCACACACCATATGCTATGCCCTCCCTGTCAAAATCTTCCCAGTTATTTGACTATTCTCTCTCTCCCTCACCTACTCCACTCAAGCCACGGTGCTCTTCTTTCTGTTTGACATACATACTAGCCATCTTTCTCCTTGGAACATTTGCAATTGTCCTTTCCATTTGAAATACTCTTTAGATATTACAAGACTTCATCCTTCACAGGTATTTATCAGGTTCAGTCTCAGAGGAACCATCCTGAAACCGCATATTTAATATTACAACTACCACCCTCCCCTAACCTAGCAAATCCTATATACATTTCTAGGTTTGATAATTTTTCTCATTGAACATATATATTTTGGTCAACATTCTAGATATCGTACCAAATGAAAATTCTATATAGAATACTGTCTGCTTTTCTCACTGCTGTCTATCCATGTTAAGCACATAGCAGGTTCCTTATAAATATCACTAGAAAGAATATAGTCACTCTTTATAACAACGATATGCCCATGACTGTATCTTGCTTACTAATAAGGTCTTTTGGACAGAAATTTTATGTTATTTGTTTATTTCAGGCTTAGCATTTTCTGTTTTATAAGACTAAGGCAAACAATTGTTAATATGCAAGTTGTGTTGGCAGACTTAAACTAGAGATACAGCAGATCATATGTGGTCCAGCTATAAGCTTTATTTGGCTTATTTCAGTTAATGAAACCTGAAAAAGTAAGTTATCAACCAATATTTATAAATAAATATATTTGAATATAAAATTCATAACTAACTAATAAAAGTGAGCTTACTTTCCCTCATAGTAATAATCAGTTAATGCCAACTATTGGTAGACAGGGTATATGTTAAAAATAGCCCCCACCCCCAACTCATTTCATTCATTTATATTCTTTGACTTGCTTTCTTGATATTTTAGTTTGTAACCTCTGGTATAATTAATGGAAAACTTCAGAAGAATGTGAAAATATTCTTTTCACCAAGTATTAGAATCTTTTCAGAGAAATTAGTTTTAATTTGCTTCTATTTTAAAATGAAATATAACTATTTGTTGATAGAATTTCACTCTTACTATATTAATGTGCATATTTTGATAATATTTATAATTATTTTGTCAATTCCACATATTAGCCAACTCAATAAATTAATTAACTTCAGCTCTCTAAATTAATTAAATCTACAACATCACAGAGTCCTGTTGTCTTTAATTAGTAAATGGTCCTAAGAAAACCTGGGCAGGAAACACAGGAACATAGCAACAGGATCGGGAGGCTGGAAAGCACAAAGAGCAGTTGATAAACTTGAAATATTCTTCCATATTGGTATTTCCAATACATTTTAAAGGGCATATAAGGCTGTGACAGCTTTTCAGCTGAAAATACATTTGAAGGAACGTGAAAATGTAACATGTGCCACAGTGAGAAGGTACATATCGTGTTTATTCACCCAAGAAACACAAAGGCAGGCCAACCTTTCACCTGGCTTCAACACAGATTCAGTCTCTCTTTATTAGACACTTTATAAGACCGTGACTATACTTCCTGAAAGTTAGAAACATTCAAAGAAGTGACTTAAACTTTACTGTGCATCTGCATGTTTAAAAGTATGTACAATGTTGGGGCACCCGTGTGGCTCAGTGGGTTAAGTGACTGACTTTGGCTCAGGTCATGATCTCGCAGTTTGTGAGTTCGAGCCCTGGGTTAGGCTCTGTGCTGACAGCTCAGAGCCTGGAGCCTATTTTTGATTCTGTGTCTGCCCCTCCCACTCACGCTCTGTCTCTCTCTCTCTAAAATAAATAAACATTAAAAGATTTAAGAAAAGTATGTACAATGTTTGAAATTTATTGATGACATCAACCTACTAAAGAAGAAAGAAGAGTAATTCAGAAAAGGGGACTATATTTGTAGGATCAAATGTCCCTGACAAGGTAAAAGTCAATGATTCTAAAGATCATGAATGAGGATAGACTCTGACATGAGTTCAAGGACATGGGAAGGAAGGGAGAGGATATGGATAAGATGCAGGTGGTTTGATACGTTTGAGGTCATTACTGTGCAACTAAGTTATATCTGTCACTAGTACCCATGTAGATACCTATTGTGATATCCATATTTGAGATAAATATAAGGCAATATCATCCACTTAGATTGAAAAGTGAGGGAAAGTTTGAGGGGAAAAGAAATTGTGTAAAATGAGATGTTATTGAATGTGGGAGAGCACACATCATAGTGAAGGACGAAAGATTTATGGGCAGTGTAGATTTAGTATTTGAAATATTTGATGATGATTTAGAGATCCCTCAACAGGAATGTGTTTTCTCTCCATCTACAGTCAGTTGTTCAGGTGCTGGGACACTAGATTAACTTTAATGTTAAAAATCACTAATGATTATTGTATCAATTGTTGTACTAAGTATCATAAATATATAAACTCATTACAACAATAACATGCTCAGATAGGTAGGACAACCAATCCAATATTACACTTATAAGATGCAGAGATTGAACTCTTAGAGAATTTGGGTTTAGCCAGTGTGAGAGATGGAGGGAGAGAGGAGCAAGATACTAAGAGTGTAAGGAATGGAGTGATTCCCAGAGCAGATAAATGATAGAACTTAAGCAGAAAATGGGATTTTTTCACATTTATATAGCATATGTAGCATATTTTTCATATTTATTTCATATTTCAGTCAGATTTTTCATATTTATATAGCACTTGTTAATATTTTTTTCTTCAAGTAAGTGCCTAATGTGAAATACTAACACGTATTTGGAGGTGAGCCAGTCAAGGAACAGTGAGACCTGGAATAGCAGGGAAAGAAAGGAAAAAGTGGGAAAAGGAACATAATCTTTATACCACAGTATATATAAAAGGGAAATGGTGTGAAATGAGGGATGATCTTTAATGAATGTGGAGGAATAACTGGGGAAATCATCACTGAGTGTTGCAAATCAGTTTTCTAATTTATTTAAATATAGAATCACTCATCAAGTAAGCTATATTTAAAATGAAATACTTTAAAACCTCTCAGTAGTTTCAAAGATTCCCTCAAGATTGGTTAAGTTAATTAAATATGGTAGCATTATATATATGTGAATACCATGAGGCATCTTGATCATAACAGTATATTTGAATGCAGGCGAATCGTTTATCAGCAATATTAGTTTCTGTTAGAGTGGTGGTTCTCTGTTCATGATAACATAAAACAACATACAATGAACTGAAAAACTCTTTGGAACTTTCTTGAATCAAAAAGAAGGTTGAGGGGCACCTGGATGGCCTAATCCGTTAAGCGTCCCACTCTTGGTTTCAGCTCAGGTCATGATCTTACCATTGTGAGATTGAGTCCCATGTAGAGCTCTGTGCTGGGCATGGACCCTTCTTAGGATTCTCTCTCCCTCTTTTTATGCCCCTCCCCAGCTCGCTCTTGCTTGCTCTCTCTCTCTCTCTGCCTCAAAATAAAATAAACTTTAAATATATATATTTTAAAAAAAACAACAAAGAGAAGGTTGAAAATTCTTCACGGAAAAACTAGAACCCAGGCATATCCACATGGTCTTAGAAGAAGAAATAATTCATCAGTTTTGCCTACATGACTCCATGTTATTTGTAGAATGCCTCTGTAATGTTATTTTTCTGCACTACCTTTAGAACTAATCCAGCTTTGGGGTGCCCAGGTGACTTAGTTGGTTAAGCGTCTGACTCTTGATTTCAGCTCAGGTCATGATCTCATGGTTTGTGAGTTTTAGCCCCACATCAGACTCTGTTTTGATGGTGTAGAAACTGAGATTCTCTCTCCCCCCACCCTCCCTCTCTTTCAAAAAATAAAGTAAAATAAAATAAAAACATTAAAAAAAGAACTACCCAACAATCAAGAAGAATGGAATCTTGCCATTTGTAATTATGTGGATGGAACTAGAGGGTATTATGCTAAGCAAAATTAGTCAGAGAAAGACAAATATATGACTTCACTCATATGAGGACTTTAAGACACAGAACAGATGAACATAAGGGAAGGGAAGCAAAAATAATATAAAGACAGGGAGGGGAACAAAACATAAGAGAGTCTTAAATGTGGAGAAAAAACAGAGGGTTACTAGAGGAATTGTGGGAGGGGGGATGGGCTAAATGGGTAAGGGGCAATAAGGAATCTACCCCTGAAATCATTGTTGCACTATATGCTAACCAATTTGGATGTGAATTTTAAAAATAAAATTAAAAAAAATAACTAATCCAGTTTTGCTCATTTACATAGCTACAAGGAGACAAACTTCTCAGATGATATCTATGTCATTGCCTATAAATGTGCAATACGCTCATTTGCTAGTGTTTTAAGGATAAGTGATTCAGAGATTTAAAGATCTTATTTTATATTTTTAACAAAACTAATAAAGCTTGAGTATACTTTTTACAGTGTAAATAATGTTATTCTTGTATTTATTTTCAAGTTTTTCTTTCCAAGTTTCCCTTTTATAAGTGAATATAAGACTCATTAATCAATAAGTAATTTATAGAAACCCGTACATCTGCAAGTCCCATATAACAGAGAAACAAAACATTTGATGTCCTGGCAATAGATTGCTACTAAAAGAATAATATATTTAAAATTCAAAATAGCTTCTTATATAATAGCTAAAGAATTCAATAGTGTTCAAAAAATAATTACTTTCTGTAAACCCTTGTACAAGCTGTCTGATCAACATGACAGAAAAAAATCTTCAAAGAATATATATGTGTCTCATACAATGGACATTTTATCCACTGTCATAGAAGCCCCTTCCTTTTATTTCCTTCAGAAGTTTTGAAGAGAAAATCTTTTTTTAAGCCTTTATATAATTGCAAATAATAATTTTCTACATAGGTTTGTCTTCTACAGAATAGATACAGTTTTGTCAGTCTTTTGTGATCCTTGTCCTCTTTACAAATGTGGTTTAAATTGAGCTCTACTGAATATTTTCCATTTCTAACAGTTTAAAAAGGCGCTTTCTTAACAAAATATAACATAGTTCATAACTTGTACATGTACAGCACAGTTTTCTCTTTTATTTTGTTCTCAGGATCCCTTTTGTCATCTTCTCACTCACATCACTTTATCTATAGTTTTATCAGGCCCCAATATTCTTATTTTATCATTGACATATAAGGTTAAATCCATTTTATACTTCTTATCTTAGATTGATATGTGCTTCCTTTTTCATTTTTTCACCTTTAAGCTTGCTGTCGACCTCTGGACATATTAACTCAACTAAAAACATATTGACCAACCGCCAACTAAAAAGCACTCTCTCAGTTCTCCAAACAACTCTAAGCCAACATTCCCAATTGCTTCTTTAAAAAATTCTAAGGACTTTTTGCGTTGCCTGTCAAGTTTACACGAATAACATTTCATTTCTTTTTCCCAAACACCATTTCATTGTGTTCATAATGCACTAACATTGACCTAAACAAAAATATATTTACACATCATTTATATGCGTTTTTGGTTTATTTGTATCATTGATACATAAACTATCATAACCTTATTTAATGTAAAGATCTGTAAAGAAATCTCTAACAATAACTGTTACCTAATTAGGAAAAAATGATCATAGAGAAATCTAAATTTCTAGAATGGGTTAGTTAATAGCTAATGAATTTACCTTGAATATGTAAAAACTTGTTTGCAAAATGTGTTAGTCTTCTCAGTCTTCTCAGGCTGCTACAACAAAAGCACCTTTATTTAAGCCACTTTAAACAATACAAATTTATCTTCTCACAGTCCTGGAGACTCAAAGTCCATGATCAAGGTGCCAGCATGATGGTGTCTGATGAGAACTCTCCCTTAGGTTGCAGATAGCCACCTCCTTGCTTTACATTCATATGACCTCTTCTTTGTGTGTGCAGAGAAAGAGGGAGAGAGAGACTGCAAGAGTGAGCCAGCTCTGGTATCTCTTCTCATGAGACACTAATTCCAGCAGATCAGGGTCCCACTTGATTTACAAAATAAATATATTGATAATAAAAATAAGCCTCCAACTTCATTTCACACCAAAATTAGCTAATGGGATTAATGGGCGAGTGAGGACAAGAAAAACAGAATTGGAGAGACAATGAATCCTTTTAGAAGAAAGGAGACTAGCACTACTTTCTGAAAGAAAAAGAAACAGTAGAAGAGAGGAGACAAAGTAAAATATGAGAGAGGTAAGTGAAGAGAGAAGAAATTCATGTGGAAAGTTGGAAGAGATGAGACATCTGGAGAGTTGCTACGAGCCATTGTGATTTTTTACAGGTAGATGGGTAAAAGGATTTTAATTGAGTTTCATTATGTTTTCTGTGATATAATCCCTTTTTCACCCTCCAGAATACTATTATAAAGATATGTGTTTCAAATGTAATCTTATTTGTGTTGGACATGTATGCATGTGCACCTGTATATTTTATAGATCTCATACTGACATGAGCCCTTAAATGGTATCAAAGCATCCCAGGTTTATTTAGGTTACATGACAACAAAGCCAAAAATTTCCAGGTGGCAGGAAATTGTTGAGTAGCATAAATAGGTAGGAAGTATAAAACCTGGATAGAAAGAGGTTTTATAATTAGACAGTCCCAAAATAGAAAAAGAAAAACATTATAAAGATGAAAATCCATTGGCAGAGCTGCCTGCACTATGACACCCCCCCACCAGTCCCCCCATCCTCTTCCTCTTGTCCTTTGTTTTCCTGATCCTGTAACACAAATGTAATTCAAGTAGAATTGGGGAGGGTGTCACCATACTTGAAGGCTTGTGGACATTTCAGAAATTTATGGACCGATGACTGTAACACCATCCCAACATATTGCCACTGCCTAAGACTTTTGAAACTTTGGCAGTAAGAGTGTGGGGAGGAGGGAAACTCTAGGACTAATTGAAGTTAAAAATTTCCGTCACTTCAGTGGAAGGGGCATAAAAGCAAAATTAGTTTGAGTCATGAAAAACAGAGAGGATATTTTTTCTTGCAGACAGTTTATGGATTTAGATTAGTATTTATTACACATTGCTAAAAATTTTTATGTGATGCATGAACTATATGTTATGAACTGATTACAAACCATAAAGATTTGGCATTCATTTTGATGCAGGTGCTTTGACCTTGTGGAATAACTGATGCTCAGAGAGTAGGTGTCTTCTCAAAAGTGACTGCTGATTTCAGCAATAACACTGAACTACGATGAGACTGAATTAAGAGTACTGTGGGGTCTACAGTCCTGACCAAATGCAGTAACCTGGAAAGGTAAGAAAATGTGTGTGAGTAAAGGGTTGAAAACAATTTCTGAGCACTTCATACTCTCTTCATTTTGAGGAGAAATACCTAGAATGAGGAGCAGACGTAAGAGATTTTTCAAAACCATACCTTGGAATTTCTTTATTCTACTTGCAAACAACAAGCACCATTAGCTACGTAGAGAATTATCACAAAATTTAAAACTTCTGCTATACATTCACACAGTCCCAGTGCTTAAGCCAAGTTTGGCTTAATTATGTAGTTTATTTGACAAGAAAATGCTAAATAAATGAGAGAAAAAGCAAACGAAGAAGCATAGTATAAAAATGTGAATGCTTTATGCAGGACAGGTACATCACAGTTTGCTCATTCCTTCTGTAATTCCTTTATCTTGTGTGACCTAGTTGACTTGTTTCTTTTATATACCTGGATCCTCTAAAGCACTTTTGTCGACCTGCTTTGTAGGCTAATTGAAATTTTTGTTTTGTTTTGATTTTTCCCAAAAACATTATCACTGAATTAAGTGTCTTTTGATTGAGACTCTTAAGAGTACAAATTTGTCTAAAACTTGAAGGGTCTGAGTTTTGGCCCTACATCCCTATGGCACAATTTTCACAGATGCTGACAGAAGACACAGAACTCCTGTGTCAGAGACAAAAGATTTCACTGCTCTCAGCAGAGCAGAAAGCATGAGGTTTATGTTCGCATTAGCTCCCCTTGGTCCCAAACGTGGATGGTATACCACAGTAAGTTTGGGTCTGAGCTGAGGAACTTCAAGTTTAGGGAACCCTCAATCATATAAAGGTACACTAGCAAATCTTCCCAATATACATGCTGGAGAAATACATTATCTTTATTGTCTTAGTCAAGAAAAAAAAATCTGCCCTTGAGGGAGACATTCTGCCTGTCTTCCAAAGGTATTTGCTATACGAACTTCTTGAACAAAAATCAATGTCACTTGACAAGAATCTACAAGAGACATGAAGAGCTGTCTCCGCACAGAATGTGAGGGTGGTCTGCTGCACCTACAGAAATACTGGATTTCAGGAAAAATCTAGACATTGGACTTCTCAGTTTTGGCAAGGAAATACTTCTAAGAAAGCCTGTAAAAGTTTAAGAAGGTGCAAGCACTCCTGTTTCTCATTTGCTTATGCAAACCAAAGGCATTTAATGGTACATTTATCTATTAAGAAAAACAGTATTTATATTATAGAACTTAAGGTGATTGGGGGTATCTCATGTAATCACCAACCGTAACAGGATATGGTTATTCAGGAACTCCCTCTCTTGTGAGAAGTAATAGAGGTCCACATGCTGGAAGGAGGGCTGGAACCTGAAGGTGGATCATAATTCAAATTCTAGTTGGGCCACCAAGGCATTACCTCAAGCTCTTAAGCCAAAATTGATTGTGCAAGGGTCACCAGTGGCCTTAAGAACTTCCAATACTGTAATATACACAAACCCAAAGACTGTGTGTTTATGAGATTGAACATTATATCTCCAAATGTTTTAGAAGAGAGCAGCTTATGCCCCAGTAACTGAAGGGAGATTACAATAAAAGAAAAGTCATGGTCTGGGGAATAATTTTAGAAGTACGCATTTCGTGGGGTGCCTGCATGGCTCAGTCAGTTAAGTATCCAACTTTGGCTCAGGTCATGATCTTACGTTCTGGGTTCCAGCCCTGTGTCGGGCTCTGGGCTGACAGCTCAGAGCCTGAATCCTGCCTCAGATTCTGTGTCTCCCTCTCTCTCTCTGCCCCTCCCCCACTCGTGCTCTGTCTCTCTTTCAAAAAGAAATATTTTTAAATACATATAAAAAAAGAAGTACACATTTCGCTATTTGAGACACATCTTGATTCCTTCTGTCTTCCTCCGATAGACTAGCAATTGGCTAAATGTAGCTCAGAAGTGGTACCATGATGGTGCACAAGAAATCACTGTTTTCATTGAAATGAAATTTCATTCATTTCAAATATTCTCAGTGAATGTAGTTGGGCTGCTCTGGAGACCATGACTGTAAACACAAGATAACCAAGTGTTGCCACTGACTTCTTTCTTTATTTAAGATTATCAAATATAGTCCTCATTTTCTTTTTAAATTCCTCAGATTTATTTTTTTTCGTGATGCCTGGGTGACTCAGTTAAGTGTCTGACTCTTGATTTCAGCTCAGGTCAGGAGATCAAGCCACCATGTTGGGCTCTATGCTGACCACATGGAGCTTGGGATTCTTTGTTCCTCTCTCTCTCCCCCTCCCCTGCTTGCTCTCTCTCTTTCTCTCTCTTTAAAATAAACAAAGAACCTTAAAAAAATTCCTCAGATTGATTTTTACATTTTTATAAGCCATGTGGGAAGAAAATATGTAATTTTGAGGAGCATGTCTTCCTCCTAAATTCCTTTGGGTTTATCAGAACAGACATTAGATATCTGAGGATTTCTGAAATAATAATTATTTACATTTTGGCATTATTTACTCAAAGGGGATATTTCTATCAATTTTTAAAAATTCGTATTATTTTTGTAATTAGTTACTAATGGTATATGTGTGCTATGTTAATAAGATAATAAATGGCTTTAAAATAGTGCATCCTTAAAAATACCAGAAAAGAAAACTAGAACATGAGAAATAACAGTTTGAGGAAGCTATTTGAAACTTGTATAACAAAAAGTACTATTTTTATTATGATATAAATAGGGGTTATGTGTAGATCCAGAAAACTCATACATAAATACTAAAGTCCACATGAAAAATAAGTACATAAAAATTTAGTCTTATTAGAAATCAAAGAAATATACATTTAGTGAAACACTGTGTTGCTCACATTTCTAAGGATTTTGTTTAAAATATTAATACTTAAAATTTATCAGATGGAGGAAGCTCTCATGTAGTCAATACAACTTTAATAATTATAGGTAATGATGGTAATCTTCCATAATTAATCAGCCATCTTAAGTAGTATGCTTTGAATCAGTATTTTTATTTCTATGGTTTTATTCATTCCATGTTTAGAAATATTTGAAATAATATATGAGCAAAGAATAATCTAAAGTTGTGAGGAATTTTAAACATTGTATACAGTGATTGCAAATGATTAAAAAGATAGTTAATAGTATAAGAAGAATTAGCATATACTGAATACTTTTTATTTTACAGGCATTGCCCAATGTGAGGTAGATAAACAAGCATACATTTTTGCCATTTATCAGTATAATCATGTATGTATATAGTTATAATTATTTTTATGTTACAGAAAGGAAAACAAGTTTAAGGCAGTTAAAATACATTCCCAAAATATAGCCGCTGGAGTCCAAAGGTTGTCCCAAGTTTATAAGACCCCAAAATTTGGATTTTTTGAGTATCCCAAACACTTCTGTTCTTACTTAAGATAAAAGGCAACACAATCCTAGAAATTATTTTATAGAAAAATTTAGGAAACTGCTCACAGCATAAAATAAAAATGAACGATCTAAAGTACAGCATGTAAATATAATCCTATTTGTGTGTTTATATTCATAAATATATCAAAGTATTTCTACTATTTAACCATGGATGTCCAGAGTGTGTGTTCTTAAATGTTATTTTAATAGGATGAGATATTGTTTAAAATAAAAAGTATTAATAAGTTTGAATAAGACAACATATATTATGAATAAAAGATCAAGTGCCAACTAGTATCTGAATCAGGGAAAGCAATTAGCAAATTATTTCAACAGTGAATATGTATTCCCCTAATAGGGTTAAACATTTGTTTAAAGATGATGACCTAGTTTCATTAACATCATCACTGCATGTAAACAGTGTGATTATTTTCACAAATATTGTAGAATTACACACATTTTAAACCTCACAGCAGGACTCTGTAATCATGGCAGAAGGTCTTTCTAAAATGAACAGTATTTCTTTCCCAATAGAACCACAAGTAGACAAATGAAGATACTATGAATAATCGTGGCTTCCATAAAACAGCAGTAATGTTAATTTAGTATAGTTTAAGACTTATATCTCTTGAGGAAATCCTGAGAAAAAACAAATAATATTTGCCTGAAGTGACTGCACAGTACAAAAGTGGAATGAATGTTTTAGTATCAGAAGTATCAGAATAAGAAATGTATCCTTTGCCAAATTTTTAACCTAAACTCACATTTCTGAAACTTTATTTGTTAACATGAAACATTTATTGAAATATAAAACTATATATTTTTTTTACTTTAGTAAAATGAGATTAGCACATGGATTTTTCAAGGAAATTTACTTTGTGGAATATATATGCGTGAGTAAACATAAACTGCAGTGGTTAGAATTTTTAAAAGTAAATAAGAAAGTAACTTAAAGAATAAACTCTTCATCTTTTCTTTCTCTCTTACAAGTTTTTTTCTTTTAAGTTCACCTGATGTTAAAGAACGTTTACTTTGGGGAAAAAGGAAGATTAAAATATACTTACCTAAAATTTAAATTTTGTAAGCAAAGATTCTTAAAGATAGAGTGAATAACAATATTGAAATAGAAGATAAACTAATATATTACCATTATATATATTTTTCTATATAATGCATATTTTATATACATTATATTTGTATATATATATAATATATACGTATATATTAGATGAATGAAGACTAGTGCCCCTAAATAATAGAATTAATATTTCCTCTTGATTGTTCAATGGTTTCATTTACTTTTTGTTAATTATTTTGATCATTTTATTGAAAAAGATAAGTGCCATTTGTAAAAATGTAGTATTTTACCATCAGCAACTGTGAAGGATCTGGAATTTTCCCTACTTGCAATCTAACAAATAAGCATACCACAATTTCACTGATGATGACAGAAAAGATGAAACTCCTAGGTCAGAGAAGAAAGACATTATCACTAAGAGAAATAACAGGAGATACAATTGTCAGTATTTTTGGTGCCAGTTTTTGGAGCCTCCATTCCCATGCCTTCACATGAAGAGGATTAGGTGATCCCTCCACACTCAGTAGGTGACATTACATGGAGAAGTACTGATGTTGGGGACCCAAACTTTTTTTCATAAATTGGTTTTAAGTTTATTTATTTATTTTGAGAGAGAGAGAGAGAGAGAGAGAGGGAGGGAGAGAGAGAGAGGGGGAGGGAGAGAGAGAGAGAGAGAGGAAGAGGAGAGAAAGAAAGAAAATAGAGGAGGGGCAGAGAGAGATGGGAAGAGAGAGAGAATCCCAAGCAGGCTCTGCACTGTCTGTGCAAAGCTCAATGCCGGGATTGAACTAACAAACTGTGTGATCATGACCTGAGCAGAAATCAAGAGTCAGCTGCTTAACTGACTGAGCCACTCAGGCAACCCAAACCCAAACTTTTTATACTGAACACTATACAGGCTCACATTTTTTCTGGAGGGAGACACTACCTCTTTTACAAGCTCTTGGCTATAAAAACATCCTCATAAAAGATAATCCACAGTAATATATTCAGTATCTCTGATCACAAAAAGTACTAAAACACATGGACTCATGAAGAACTGTTTCCTAACCCCTATAAATTCAAGAAAGTCTCATTAAGACTTTGCATTACACAATAAAATCCATCAGGTCTGAGTCAACCATTTTGGGAAAAATCATTATAATTTGTTCAAGATACACCTATTTGTTCTGACTTCATTTTATTTAAAAATGAAATACCACATTCACACTGTTAGAATATAATAATTTCATAGCAACAAGACAAAAAATTGGCAAGATGTTGTACTACGCACAGCATAAGACTGAGTGTCAAAATACGTGAATTATCGACCAGCATGAACATTAACTAAGAATGTGTCCTTTGACAAGTCATAGGATCACTGTGTTTTAGAGTCAAATAGAGTCACTGTGTTTTATCTCATTATCTAAAAACATGGAAAATGGATCGGATGATCTCTAAGGAACTATTAACATCAAAGAGTTAATAAAACTATGAAATGTGTTAAAAGTTTACAAAGGGTTTGCTGTTTTATTTTTTTCTCACTGTAATTTATTTCATTTCAACCCAGTGAATAAATTGAAATTGTATTGTATATAAATACACTAGTATGAATACACAGAGGAGCTAAATATGAATATTTTTCCCAAGGAAATTTAATATCTCGGGAAACAGAACTGTATACCATTGTACAGGTTGTGCATTACATAAAACCAGACTGTGGTATGAGTGAGATTCCCTATATTTGAGCATTATATACCCTGACAAACTTTATGAATCAGTCTATATAAGTATTCTATTTCTGTATAACAAATTATCATAAACTTGCAAGTTTAAGGCAATTTTATTTATTCGTCTCACACTTCTGGGTTCAGGGGTCCAGGACTAGTTTAGGTGAGTCCTCTACTTCAGGGTCAATTATAAGGATGCAGTCAAAATATTACCTGGACCATGATTCCATCAAAAGCTCATTTGGTTTTCTGCTTACATGATCTGTTGATTGTTGTAAGCAGGGTGTTGAAGTCCCCTAGTACTATGGTAATATTATTAATGAGTTTCTTTATGTTTGTAATTGATTTATATATTTGGGTTCCTTCACATTGGGGGCATGAATATCTACAGTTATTAGGTCTTCTTTGTGGACAGACCCCTTAATTATGATATAATGGCCTTCTTATCTCTTGTTACAGTCTTTATTTTAAAATCTAGTTTGTCTGATATAAGGATGGCTACTCCAGCTTTCTATTGATGACCATTAGCATGACAGATGGTTCTCCATCCCCTTACTTTCAATTTGCAGGTGTCTTTACATCTAAAATGAGTCTCTTGTAATCAGGATATAGATGGATCCTGTTTTCTTATCCATTTTTGTTACCCTACGTCTTTTGATTGGAGCATTTAACCCATTGACATTTAGAGTGGGTACTGAAAGATGAATTTAATGGCATTGTGTTGCCATAGAGTTGGTGTTTCTGGTGATGTTCTCTGGTCCTTTCTAGTCTTTGTTGCTTTTGGTCATTTTTTTGTTTAGTCTTGTCTTTTCTCCAAAGAATCCCCCTTAAAATTTCTTGCAGGGCTGGTTTAGTGGTCACCTTTAGCTTTCTTTGTCTGGGAAACGCTTTATCTCTCCTTCTATTTTGAATGGCGGCCTTGCTGTATGAAGAATTCTTGGCTGCATATTTTTTTCCAAGCTCAGCACATTGAATATATCCTGCCATTCCTTTCTGGCCTAGTAAGTTTCTGTGGATAGGTCTGCTATGAATCTAATCTGTCTTCCTTTATAGGGTAAGGACTTTTTTCCCTTGCTGCTTTCATGATCCTTCCCTTGTCTGTAAACAGAAAATAAACAAGGAAATAATCGTTCTGAATAACACAGTGACCAGATGGACTTAACAGACATATTGAGAACATTTCATTCTAAAGCATCAGAATACACATTCATCTCGAGTGCACATCTCAAGTGAACATTCTCCAGAATACATCACATACTGGGTCTCAAATTCACCCTCAACGAGTACAAAAAGATGAAGGTCATGCCTTGCATAAGGATGGCTACTCTAGCTTTCTTGATACTTGGAATCAACCACAAGAAACAATTCGTAAAGATGATGAATACTTGGGGATTAAAGAACATCCTACTAAAGAATGAATGGGCTAATCAAAGATTAAAGAGAAAATTAAAAAGTACATGGAAGTCAATGAAAATGAAAATACGACAGTCCAAAACCTCTGGGATGCAGCAAAGGTGGTGATAAGAGGGAAGTATATAGCAATCCAGGCCTTCTTAGGAAGGAATAAAGGTCTCAAATACACAACTTAACCTTACACCTAAAAGAGCTGGAAAAAAAAATAAAGCCTAAAACCAGCAGAAAAAAGGAAATAATAAAAATTAGAACAGAAATCAATGATATTGAAATAAAAAAAAATAGTACAGGTCAATGAAACCAGAAGCTGGTTCTTTGAAAGAATTAACAAAATTGATAAACCCCTAGCCAGACAGATCAAAAAGAAAAAGGAAAGGACACAAATAAATACAATCATGAATAAAAGAAGAGAAATCACAATCAACACCGCAAAAACATAAACAGTGATAAGAGAATATTATGAGCAATTATATGCCAACAAATTGGGCAATGTAGAGAAAATGGACAAATTCCTAGAGACATATAAACTACCAAAACTGAAACAAGAAGAAATGGAAAATTTGAACAGACCCATAATCCAAAGAAATTGAATCATTAATCAAAATCTCCCAACAAACAAGAATCCAGGGTCAGATGGCTTTCCAGGGGAATTCTGCCAAACATTTAAAGAAGAGTTAACACCTATTCTTTTGAAGCTATTCCAAAAAATAGAAATGGAAGGAAAACTTCCAAACTCCTTCTACGAGGCCAGCATTATCTTGATTCCAAAACAAAGACCCCATTAAAAAGGAGAACTACAGACCAATATCCCTGATGGACATGGAGGCAAAAATTCTCAACGAATACTATCAACCTGGTTCCAACAATACATTAAAAGAATTATTCATCATGATCAAGTGGGACTTATTCCTGGGATACAGGGCTGGTTCAATATCCACAAATCAATCAATGTGATACATCACAATAAAAGACACTATAAAGACCACATGATCCTCCAGTAGATTCAGAAAAAGCATTTGACTAAATACAGCATCCTTTCTTGATACAAACCCTCAAGAAAGTAGGGTAGAAGGAACATACCTCAAGATCATAAAAACCAATACAAAAGGCCCATAGCAAATATCATCCTCAATGGGGAAACACTGAAAGCTTTCCCCTTAAGGTCAGGAACATTACAGGGATGGCCAGTCTCACCACTGTTATTGAACATAGTGTTGGAGGTTGTAGCCTCAATAATCAGACAACACAAAAAAATAAAAGGCATCCAAATTGGCAAGAAGGAAGTCAAATTTCATTCTTCACAGATGACATGATACCTTATGGGGAAAAATCAAAGACTTCACCAAAAAACTTCTAGAACTGATCCATGAATTCAGCAAAGTCTCAGGATATAAAATCAATGTACAGAAATCTATTACATTTCTATACACCAATAATGAAGCAGTAGAAAGAGAAATTAAGGAATCGATCCCATTTTACAATTTTACCCAAACCCATAAAATACCCAGGAATAAACTTAACCAAATAGGTGAAAAATCTATAGAAACTGAAAACTGAAAACTATGAGCTTCTGAAAGAAATTGAAGAAGACACACACACACAAAAAAATGGAAAAACATTCCATGCTCATGGACTGGAAGAAAAAATATTGTTAAAATGTTGATACTACCCAAAGCAATCTACACATTCAATGTAATCTGTATCAAAATAACACCAGCATCTTCACAGAACTATAACAAACAATCCTAAAATTTGTACGGAACCAGAAAAGACCCTAAATAGCCAAAGTAATGTTGAAAAAGAAAACCAAACCTGGGGAAATCACACTTCTGAACTTCAAGCTGTATTACAAATTGTAATCATCAAGATGATATGGTACTGGCACAAGAACAGACCAATAGCACAAGAATAGATCAATGGAACACAATAGAGAACCCAGAAATGGAACCACAAACATATGGCCAACTAATCTTTCATAAAGCAGGAAGAATATCCAATGCAAATTCAGCAAACGGTCTCTTCAGTAAATGGTGTTGGGATAGCTAGGCAGCAACATGCAGAAGAATGAACTGGGACCACTTTCTTACACCATTCACAAAAATAAACTCAAAATGGATGAAAGACCGAAATGTAAGACAGGAAGCCATCAAAATTCTAGAGGCAACAACCTCTTTGACCTCTGCTGCAGCAACTGCTTACTTGAAATGTCTCCAGAGGTAAGGAAAACAAAAGCAAAAAGGAACTATTAGGACTTCATCAAGATAAAAACCTTCTGGACAGGGAAGAAAACAATTAGCAAAAACTAAAAGGCAACCAATAGCATGGGAGAAGGTATTTGCAAATGACATATCAGATAAACAGTTACCATCCAAAATCTATAAAGAACTTATCAAACCCAACACCCCCCCCAAAAAAACAAAAAATCCAATGAAGAAAGACATGAATGGACACTTCTGTAAAGAAGACATCCAGATGGCTAACAGATACATGTAAAGATGCTCAACATCACTCATCAACAGGGAAATACAAATCAAAACCACAATGAGATACCACCTCACACCAGTCAGAATAGCTAACATTAACAATTCAGGCAACAAAAGATGTTGATGAAGATGTGGAGAAAGGGGGACTCTTTTGCATTGCTGGTGGGAATGCAAACTGGCGCAGTCACTCTGCAAAACAGTATGGACGTTCCTTAAAAAATTAAAAATAGAACTACCCTATGACCCAGCAATTACACTACTAAGACTTTATCCAAAGGATACAAAAATGCTGATTTGAAGGGGTACATGCATCCCGATGTTTGTAGCAGCACTATCAACAATAGCCAACGTATGGAAAGAGCCCAAATGTCTATTGACTGATGAATGGATAAAAAGATGTGGTATATGTATACAATGGAATATTACTCAGCAATCAAAAAGAACAAAATCTTGCCATTTGCAATGTGAATGAAACTATAGTTTATTATGTTAAGCAAAATTAGAGAAAGACAAATATATGATGTCAGTAATATGTGGAATTTAAGAAACAAAATAGATGAATATAGGGGAAGGGAAGCAAAAGTAAGATAAAACCAGAGAGGGAGACAAAACATAATAGACTCTTAAATACAGAGAACAGACTGAAGGTTGCTGACTGGGTGTTGGATAGGAGATGGGCTAAATGGGCAATGGGCATTAATTAAGCAGGGCACTTGTTGTGATGAGCACTGGGTGTTATATGTAAGTGATGAATCACTAAATTCCATTCGTAAAAATATTATTATACTATATTTTAACTAACTTAGATTTAAATTAAAAAAAAAATAAGAAAGACAAATCTTTAGAAGTTCTAAGTGTTCTAAAAAGGAAAAAAAGAAGCAGCTCATTTGGTAAAAGATCTGCTTCCAAGCTCTGTCACTGTTGGCAGAGGTCATCTCCTTGTGGTATCAGAACTGAAATTTCCATTTTCTTGCTGGCTGTTGACTGGGATTTAGTAACAGCTCTTAGAGGCCACCACAGTTTCTTACCACTTGATCACTCCATAAGCCCTCTCACAAGAGGTAGTTTACTTTTCCAAGCTGGCAAGGAGAAGATCTCTGTTTCCAGTGTGTTAAGACACAATCTTATAAAACGTAATCACAGGAGTGAGTGGTTTCCCATCACTCTAGACTTGTAGCATACCATAATCAATTGACTTCCTGTTATTTTTGCCATATGAAATTGGTTAGAATGAAGTCACAGGTCCAGTCATAATCAATAGAATGGACACAAAATCATGGGAATTAAGCAGGAATTACTGGGGAACAAGAATCAACCTAGAGTCTGCCCATCACACAATCTTAAATGGAAAAAAAAAAGAATTAAAGGATAAATGCATATATATTGTTGATATTGAGAGGCTTAAACACAAACCCTTGAATATGATAATGTGAAATATTATTGAAATTAGTTTAAATGAAGTTTTAATGCACAAATTTATATATTCATAAGACACAAGAAGACACAGTTAAAAACTTCTCTAAAAAAGCACACTCAAACTGAAGCTAGCATTTTCTTTGGAGTTGTGAAAATGAGATAGACAAGAAACTAGAAACTGGGTTGTTAAGTTGAGTTGATTGTTGAATTTTTAAGCAGAAAGTCACTGGGTATTACAATTATTATTAAACTTTCTCTGAGAAAACCACATTTCTTCAGCCAAGACAATAGCTTCTACATTGCCATGGTATTTCCAATCAATTGTTAGTATTAAAAAGTACTTTGGTCAACTGAGTTAGATAAATGTGCAAAGCAATTCAATGGAAAAAGGATACTATCCAAAAAAAAAAAAAATAGGTCCTGGAACATTTAGAAAATAATGAACCTCAATAGATACCATATACCATATAGAAAATTAATTCAATAGGGACTATAGACCAAATTGGAAAATGTAACACTACAAGTCTCCTGAAGGAGACAAAGGAGAAAATATTTGTAACCCTGCCTTGGTGATACTTTTAGATATAATATCAAAAACTCAAACCACCTTAAAAAGTTGAATGTTGGGTTCAGGGGAAGATGGCGGCGTAGGAGGATGCTGGGCTCACCGCACGTCCTGCTGATCACTTAGATTCCACCTACACCTGCCTAAATCACCCAGAAAACCACCAGAAGACTAGCAGAACGGAGTCTCCGGAGCCAAGCCCAGACAAGAGGCCCACAGAAGAGGGTAGGAAGGGCGGAGGTGGTGCATACTGCACGGACTGGCTAGAGGGAGCCGGGGCGGAGGGGCGGCCTGCAGGCCAAGCAGAACCCCCAAGTCTGGCTTGCAAAAGCGGAGGGGCCGACAGAGTGTGTTCTGACAGCAAGCGGGACTTAGCATCTGGGAGGTCATAAGCTAACAGCTCTGCTTGGAGAACAAGAGGGCTGGAGGACAACTGGAGGGAGAGTTGTTGAGCCCCTGATGACAGAGCACAGCTTGGCAGGAAACAAAGGCACTCGCCAGCGCCATCTCCCTCACCCGTCTACCAGCCAAAATCCCAAAGGGAACGGGTTCCTGCCAGGGAACTTGCTTGCACCGCGCAAACACCCAAAGCTGTGCTTCTGTGGATCCATCCCTCCTGTGGGTCTGAATCCCTCCTGGTGCCGCAGGGCACCCCCCCCAAACGGATCTCCAAAGGAAAAGTGAGCTGAGCCTGCCCCTCCTGCCCCTGTGCACCATGCCGATCCACCCCAGCTAATATGCCAGATCCCCAGCACCACAAGCCTGACAGTGTGCAAGTAGCCCACACAGGCCACCCCAGCCCACAGTGAATCCTGCCCCTAGGAGAGGGGAAGAGAAGGCACACACCAGTCTGACTGTGGCCCCAGTGGTGGGCTGGGGGCAGACTTCAGGTCTGACTGTGGCCCCGCCAACCATCACAAGTTATTCAAGACAGCACAGGGGAAGTGCCCCGCAGTCCCGCCCCACTCCAGGGACTATCCAAAATGACGAAGCGGAAGAATTCCCATCAGAAGAATCTCCAGGAAATAACAACAGCTAACGAACTGATCAAAAAGGATTTAAACAATATAACAGAAAGTGAATTTAGAATAATAGTCATAAAATTAATCGCTGGGCTTGAAAACAGTATAAAGGACAGCAGAGACTCTATTGCTACAGAGATCAAGGGACTAAGGAACAGCCAGGAGGAGCTAAAAAATGCTATCAATGAACTGCAAAATAAAATGGAGACAACCATGGCCGGATTGAAGAGGCAGAGGAGAGAATAGGTGAACTAGAAGATAAAATTATGTTAAAAGAAGAAGCTGAGAAAAAGAGAGATAAAAAAATCCAGGAGTATGAGGGGAAAATTAGAGAACGAAGTGATGCACTAAAGAGAAATAATATACGCATAATTGGTTTTCCAGAGGAGGAAGAGAGAGGGAAAGGTGCTGAAGGTGTACTTGAAGAAATAATAGGTGAGAACTTCCTGGATCTGGGGAAGGAAAAAGGCATTGAAATCCAAGAGGCACAGAGAACTCCCTTGAGACATAACTTGAATTGATCTTCTGCACGACATATCATAGTGAAACTGGCAAAATACAAGGATAAAGAGAAAATTCTGAAAGCAGCTAGAGATAAACGTGCTCTAACATATAAAGGGAGGCCTATAAGACTCATGACTGATCTCTCTACTGAAACTTGGCAGGCCAGAAACGAATGGCAGGAAATCTTTAATGTGATGAACAGAAAAAATATGCAGCCGAGAATCCTTTATCCAGCAAGTCTGTCATTTAGAATAGAAGGAGAGATAAAGGTCTTCCCAAACAAACAAAAACTGAAGGAATTCGTCACCACTAAGCCAGCCCTACAAGAGATCCTAAGGGGGATCCTGTGAGATAAAGTACCAGAGACATCGCTACAAGCATGAAACCTACGGACATCAAAATGACTCTAAACCCATATCTTGCTATAATAACACTGAATTTAAATGGACTAAATACACCAACCAAAAGACATAGGGTATCAGAATGGATAAAAAAACAAGACCCATCTATTTGCTGTCTACAAGAGACTCATTTTAGACCCGAAGACACCTTCAGATTGAGAGTGAGGGGATGGAGAACTATTTATCATGCCACTGGAAGTCAAAAGAAAGCTGGAGTAGCCATACTTATATCAGACAAACTAGACTTTCAATTAAAGGCTGTAACAAGAGATGAAGAAGGGCACTATATAATAATCACAGGGTCTATCCATCAAGAAGAGCTAACAATTATAAACGTCTATGCACCCAATACAGAAGCCCCCAAATATATAAAACAATTATTCGCAAACATAAGCAACCTTATTGATAAGAATGTGGTCATTGCAGGGGACTTTAACACTCCACTTACAGAAATGGATAGATCATCTAGACACACGGTCAATAAAGAAACAAGGGCCCTGAATGATACATTGGATCAGATGGACTTGACAGATACATTTAGAACTCTGCATCCCAAAGCAACAGAATATACTTTCTTCTCGAGTGCACATGGAACATTCTCCAAGATAGATCACATACTGGGTCACAAAACAGCCCTTCATAAGTATACAAGAATTGAAATTATACCATGCATACTTTCAGACCACAATGCTATGAAGCTTGAAATCAACCACAGGAAAAAGTCTGGAAAACCTCCAAAAGCATGGAGATTAAAGAACACCCTACTAAAGAATGAATGGGCCAACCAGGCAATTAGAGAAGAAGTTAAAAAATATATGGAAACAAACAAAAATGAAAATACAACAATCCAAACGCTTTGGGTTGCAGCGAAGGCAGTCCTGAGAGGAAAATACATTGCAATCCAGGCCTATCTCAAGAAACAAGAAAAATCCCAAATACAAAATCTAACAGCACACCTAAAGGAAATAGAAGCAGAACAGCAAAGACAGCCTAAACCCAGCAGAAGAGAAATAATAAAGATCAGAGCAGAAATAAACAATAGAGAATCTAAAAAAACTGTAGAGCAGATCAACGAAACCAAGAGTTGGTTTTTTGAAAAAATAAACAAAATTGATAAACCTCTAGCCAGGCTTCTCAAAAAGAAAGGGGAGATGACCCAAATAGATAAAATCATGAATGAAAATGGAATTATTACAACCAATCCCTCAGACATACAAGCAATTATCAGGGAATACTATGAAAATTATATGCCAACAAACTGGACAACCTGGAAGAAATGGACAAATTCCTAAACACCCACTCGCTTCCAAAACTCAATCAGGAGGAAATAGAAAGCTTGAACAGACCCATAACCAGCGAAGAAATTGAATCAGTCATCAAAAATCTCCCAACAAATAAGAGTCCAGGAGCAGATGGCTTCCCAGGGGAGTTCTACCAGACGTTTAAAGCAGAGATAATACCTATCCTTCTCAAGCTATTCCAAAAAATAGAAAGGGAAGGAAAACAGCCAGACTCATTCTATGAAGCCAGTATTACTTTGATTCCTAAACCCGACAGAGACCCAGTAAAAAAAGAGAACTACAGGCCAATATCCCTGATGAATCTGGATGCAAAAATTCTTAATAAGATACTAGCAAATCGAATTCAACAGCATATAAAAAGAATTATTCACCATGATCAAGTGGGATTCATTCCTGGGATGCAGGGCAGGTTCAACATTCGCAAAAATATCAATGTGATACATGACATTAATAAAAGAAAAGATAAGAACCATATGATCCTGTCAATGGATGCAGAAAAGGCCTTTGACAAAATCCAGCACCCTTTCTTAATAAAAACCCTTGAGAAAGTCGGGATAGAAGAAACATACTTAAACATCATAAAAGCCATTTATGAAAAGCCCACAGCTAACACCATCTTCAATGGGGAAAAACTGACAGCTTTTTCCCTGAGATCAGGAACATGACAGGGATGTCCACTCTCCCCCATTGTTGTTTAACAAAGTGTTGGAAGTGCTAGCATCAGCAATCAGACAACAAAAGGAAATCAAAGGCATCCAAATTGGCAAAGATGAACTTAAGCTTTCACTTTTTGCAGATGACATGATATTATACATGGAAAATCCGATAGACTCCACCAGAAGTCTGCTAGAACTGATACATGAATTCAGCAAAGTTGCAAGGTACAAAATCAATGTACAGAAATCAGTTGCATTCTTATATACTAACAATGAAGCAACAGAAAGACAAATAAAGAAACTGATCCCATTCACAATTGCACCAAGAAGCATAAAATACCTAGGAATAAACCTAACCAAAGATGTAAAAGTTCTATATGCTGAAAACTATAGAAAGCTTATGCAGGTAATTGAAGAAGATATAAAGAAATGGAAAGACATTCCCTGCTCATGGATTGGAAGAATAAATATTGTCAAAATGTCAATACTACCCAAAGCTATCTACACATTCAATGCAATCCCTATCAAAATTGCACCAGCATTCTTCTCAAAACTAGAACAAGCAATCCTAAAATTCATATGGAGCCACAAAAGGCCCCGAATAGCCAAAGTAATTTTGAAGAAGAAGACCAAAGCAGGAGGCATCACAATCCCAGACTTTAGCCTCTACTACAAAGCTGTCATCATCAAGACAGCATGGTATTGGCACAAAAACAGACACATAGACCAATGGAATAGAATAGAAACCCCAGAACTAGACCCACAAACGTATGGCCAACTAATCTTTGACAAAGCAGGAAAGAACATCCAATGGAAAAAAGACAGTCTCTTTAACAAATGGTGCTGGCAGAACTGGCTAGCAACATGCAGAAGAATGAAACGAGACCACTTTCTTACACCATTCACAAAAATAAACTCAAAATGGATAAAGGGCCTGAATGTGAGACAGGAAACCATCAAAACCCTAGAGGAGAAAGCAGGAAAAGACCTCTCTGACCTCAGCTGTAGCAATTTCTTAGTTGACACATCCCCAAAGGCAGGGGAATTAAAAGCAAAAATGAACTACTGGGACCTTATGAAGATAAAAAGCTTCTGCACAGCAAAGGAAACAACCAACAAAACTAAAAGGCAACCAACGGAATGGGAAAAGATATTTGCAAATGGCATATCGGACAAAGGGCTAGTATCCAAAATCTATAAAGAGCTCACCAAACTCCACACCCGAAAAACAAGTAACCCAGTGAAGAAATGGGCAGAAAACATGAATAGATACTTCTCTAAAGAAGACATCCAGATGGCCAACAGGCACATGAAAAGATGCTCAACGTCGCTCCTCATCAGGGAAATACAAATCAAAACCACACTCAGATATCATCTCACGCCAGTCAGAGTGGCCAAAATGAACAAATCAGGAGACTATAGATGCTGGAGAGGATGTGGAGAAACGGGAACCCTCTTGCACTCTTGGTGGGAATGCAAACTGGTGCAGCCACTCTGGAAAACAGTGTGGAAGTTCCTCAAAAAATTAAAAAAGACCTACCCTATGACCCAGCAATAGCACTGCTAGGAATTTATCCAAGGGATACAGGAGTACTGATGCATAGGGGAAACTGTACCCCAAAGTTTATAGCAGCACTCTCAACAATAGCCAAATTATGGAAAGAGCCTAATGTCCATCAACTGATTAATGGATAAAGAAATTGTGGTTTATATACACAGTGGAATACTACATGGCAATGAGAAAGAATGAAATATGGCCCTTTGTAGCAACGTGGATGGAACTGGAGAGTGTGATGCTAAGTGAAATAAGCCATACAGAGAAAGACAGATACCATATGGTTTCACTCTTATGTGGATCCTGAGAAACTTAACAGAAACCCATGGGGGAGGGGAAGGAAAAAAAAGAGGTTAGAGTGGAAGGGAGCCAAAGCATAAGAGACTCTTAAAAACTGAGAACAAACTGAGGGTTGATGGGGGGTGGGAGGGAGAGGAGGGTGGGTGATGGGTATTGAGGAGGGCATCTTTTGGGATGAGCACTCGGTGTTGTATGGAAACTAATTTGACAATAAACTTCATATATTAAAAAAAAAAGTTGAATGTTATGAAAATCTATAAAAAATTGTACTTTAGCAAAATTCAAACCAAACCTTTGCCTTGTGAAAGACATTAATAAAAGAAAGTAAAGCCAAGGCATAAACTGCAAGAAAATATTTGGAATCGCATATCTGATAAAGAACTCATCCACAATATATAAATATTCCTTGAAAATAATTAATAAGAAAACAAACAAATATGGGCAAATTATTTGAACAGACTCTTTAACAAGGAAGATATATAGTTGTCAAAATAAGTATGTAAAAAGACATTCAACATCATTTATCATTAGTTAAATGCAAATTAAAAACACAGTGTGACACCACTATTTACCTATTTGAATTAACTAGAATCCAAAATGCTGACATTAACAAATGCTAATGAAGATACAGATCAACAGGAACTATCATTAATGGCTATGGGAATGCAAAATGGTACATCCTCTTTCGATCACAGTTTGGCAGTATCTTATAAGTTAACCATAGACATTAGATGACCCAGCAATTGTACTTTTATGTAACAGAGATGAGTTGGAAATTATGTTCACAGAAAATTCTGTACATTACTGTATATAGCAGCTTCATTGATTACCATCATAAACTGGGAGCAATCAGGATATTATTCAACATATATACAAATAAACAATACATTTTTACAATGGAGTATTATTCAGAGAAATACAAGGACTGAGCTATTAATTCACAGAACCATACAAATAAATTTAAGCACGATTTTCTAAGGGAAAGAAACCAGATACAAAAGGCTATATACATATTGTATATTTTTATTTACATGCTATTCTAGAAGAGGCAGCACTAGAGAATGGGATGAAAAAAGATCAGAAGCTCCCAGCGATTGGGAGCAGAGTTGGTTGTCTATGAACAGGGGAATTTTTTGGATAATAAATACATAATTTGATGCATTTCCAAAAACACAACTCTCTGTCCCAAAAGATGTAGTTTAAATTATAAAAATTAAACACACATACAGACACACATACACACACACAGGGCAATGTAGATCACATGATGCAATATATACTGTGAAAGATGAATCTCTCTCATACATTTATGACCTGACCTCACTACAGAGCATGAGAGAAAAGCTGAACTATTTAACTTTGGGAACAGTGTCTATTTTACTGGGAATTCTAAGGCCAAAAGCAAACGGAACTGTACTCTAGTTGGTCTTTTTTTTTTTAATTTCACATGAGTAGAATTTAACAATTCTGAAAGAACTATATATGAATATTAGTGATGAAAAGGAAATAAATGGAGGATAAGGAGAGCCAGGATTTCACTGTCAGAAAAACAAAACAAAACAAAACAAAACAAAAAACAAAGAACACTGAAATAAGCAAGAGTAAAACCAGAATAAACTCCGTCATAATGTATCAAAGTCTGAAATATCATTATATATCCGTGTTGTTTAACATGCACACAGATATATAGATATAGTAGTAATTATGTGTTTATATGAGTATTTATACTTAGATGTCTTTCCTACTTCTGTTAAGAGGATCAAAAAGCAGAGACACACTAGCAGCAGTAAAAATTTCCAGCACTCAGATCCTGATTTGTAAATACCATTCTACAATAAGCAGAATCAAAGTTCTTGGGAAAATGACTGAATTAAGGACTGGTGCAAGGAAAATGCAAGATGAACCTAGAACATCTTGTAGTGCCAGGAAGTAAGCAATTTCTCACTGAGCAAAGAGATGGCAGGTCAAGAGAATATGGGAACCAACCTGGAAAAGTTCCCAATGCCAAAACTCGGATAATTTGTGCAATAAAATACATTTATTTGTGTAACAAAACAAATCTGTATTGGATTATAACATTCCATTAGCTTTCCATTGTTGCTGTAATAACACAAAATTAGGGACTTAAAATCACAAATTATCTTACAAGTTGCATAGATCCGAAGTTCAACAGGGATACAGTAGCTGGAAACTGAGGTGTAGGGAGAGTTGTATTCTTTTTAGAGATGCTAGAGAAGAATCTGTTCCCTTGCCTTTTCCAACTTCTAAAGGCTATTTTCACTAACCTTGACTCATGGCCCTTTCCCTCCATTTTTAAAGACAGCAATGTTGCATTCTTTTGACTGTTCTTCCTAAGGCTTATTTATCTTCCTCTGAGTATAGACAGGAAAAAGTACTTTTAAGGACTTGCATGAGAAGAATAAACTCACCAAGGTAATCCAGAATAATCCCTCCATCTCGAGGCCCTTAACCTTAATCAGATTTGCAATCTTTTTTGCCATGTAAAGTAGTAACATGCCCGGTTCTAGTAATCGAGGAGGCATCGCCCTGCCTATAAACACAAACTATAAAACACACATCACAATTCCATACTGATACAAATCTATGTTTGAATATTTAAATAAATAGAGAATAAGGACAATTCTTTACTATAGAGAATTTCAAATAATATATATAGATACACCCCTCTACCAAAAGGTAGAGCCTTTTGGAGAGCTGAACTTAATGACTCATTTCTAAAGAGGAGAGTATACAAGGGAAAATGTAGTAACAGTGGAGTGGAGAAGCCTGTCAAGTGGTATCTTAACCAAGTGATCAAAGTTAACATCACTGATTTAAGTCATATTTATATCATGTGCCCCCTGGTATATGTTAAAAAGGCACTTTACTTCTGTGGGTACTCTGTTGACCCAGAACCTGTCCACTCAAATAATAATAACAGCTAACATTAATCTTGTGCCACCCATTGCTGAAGCACTTTACATGTTCCAGTTCATTTAACATTCACAACAATCCAATATATCCCCGTTTTACGAGTAGGGGACACTTGATCACTTTTATGATCCTAATAAATAGCAGGGTTGGGATTTTAACCAGGGCTGTTTGACAGCAGTGTAGGTGCTCTTTACCAATTGCTACCCTGCCTCACTCAGAGATGAAGCAACTGTGTACAGCTACTGTGGAGTGTTTCTCAACCCCAGGCCAGCTCTCTTTCTTCTGTCTAGTAAAAGATTTCTAGCCACAACCTTTAGGTTGTGTAATTAATTATTAATATTTTTAACAACAGCTTTATAGATACAGAGTTTATATACCATAGCAATCTCCATTTTTAAAGTATGCAATTATGTGACTTTTAGGATATTAACAGAGTTGTACAGACATCACCACTATCCAACTTCAGAATATTTTGAACACCCCTAGAAGAAACTCCTCTGCACTCGCATTCATCATGCCCCTTCCCCTACAGCATCTGGCAACCTCTAATCTATTTGGGTCTCCATAGATTCTCTTATACTGGACATTTTCTATAAATATAATCATACAATATGTAGTCTTTTGTGACTGGCTTTTTTTCACTTAGCATAATGTTTTTAAGATTCATTCATGTTGTATTAGAATTTCATCCAGTTATTATTGTCAAGCAATATTCCATTGAATGGATGTACAGTTGAATACATTCATCAGCTGATGGGCATTTAAATTGTTCCCACTTTTTGGCTTCTCTGAACCGCAAAGGAAAATTATGTATAAATTTTGTGCGAAAATGTGTTTTCATTTGTCTTCACAGACAACTAGAAATTAAATCATTGGGTCATATAGTAACTCTATGTCTAATAATTTGATGAACTGCCATACTGGTTTGCCAACATAGCTGTGCCATTTTACATTTCTACCAGCAATGTATAAGAGTTCTAATTTCTCCACATCACCAACACTATCATCGTATTTTTTATTATAGCCATACAGTGGGTACAAAGTGTTATCTCCTTGGGGTTTTGATTTTCATTTCTGTAATGACTAAGGATGTTAAGCATTTTTTAATGTGCTTAATGGCTACATGTATACATTCTTGGGAGAAATGCTTATTTATTCCAATTTTTTGCTAATTTTGATAGGATTATTTAGATTTTCATTTTTGACCTATATGAATTCTCTATGTATTTTTTATACAAATCTGTTATCAGATATATGATAAGCATATCATATATGGGTTTTCTTTTTACTTGCTTTCTTGATGATGTTCATTAAAGTACAAATATTTTTTTTTTAATTTTTTTTTTAACGTTTATTTATTTTTGAGACAGAGAGAGACACAGCATGAACGGGGGAGGGGCAGAGAGAGAGGGAGACACAGAATCGGAAGCAAGCTCCAGGCTCTGAGCCATCAGCCCAGAGCCCGACGCAGCGCTCGAACTCGCGGACCGCGAGATCGTGACCTGAGCTGAAGTCGGACGCTTAACCGACTGAGCCACCCGGGCGCCCCAAAGTACAAATATTTTTAAATCTGATTAAAATTTATCTATGTTTCAAATTTTGCTCCTTGTGCTTTTGATGTCATATTTAAGAAACTATTGCCTAACCCTAGGTCACCAAGACTTACTCCTCCTCTGTTTTCCTCTAAGAGTTTTATGGTTTTGGGACACCTGGGTGGCTCAGAGCCTGGAGCCTGCTTTGGACTCTGTGTCTCTCTCTCTTTGTTCCTCCCTTGCTCGAGTTCTCTCTTTCTCTCTCAAACATAAATAAGATTTTTTTAAAAAGAAAAGAACAGAGTTTTATGGTTTTAATTCTAATATTTGGGGTAATGATTAACTTCGTGTTAATTTTTGTGTGTGGTTTAAGGAGGTGTTCAATCTCATTCTATTAAAACTAGATATCCTGCTGTCTCATCACTGTTCATTGGAAAAACTATTCTTTCTCCATGTAGTTGTCTTAGAACCCTTGTCAAAAGTCAGCTGGTATAAATGTTATGTATATACTTGCGGTCTCAATTCTATTATACTGAACTATAGGTCTGTTCTTATCCCATAACCACAGAAACTCAACATGGTTAATGTGATATTAAAAGGTGATAAATAAGAAGAAAAAGTACAAGTTCATATAACTAACCTGTTAATTTTAAGATCCTGTATATCTGAAAAAAATATTTCATTTTATACTTTGATACCCATTCCCTTTTTCTCCCCCATGATAATATTTTAGTTCCTATGTAGGTTAATAAATTGGTCTTGAAAGGGCGGGCCTATGCCGGCGGACTCCATCTTGTTCTGTGTCCTTCACCTAGACCACGCCTCCACCCCTTGAGTAACCTCCCGCTCAGCTCACCCGTTCTAACTTCCTGGTCAAAACACGCCCAGCGACCTGCATAACAGGACTCCTACCCTTCCCCAGCCAATCAGCTGAGGCCACAGCCATTACCTCACCAACTGCCCCTAGGCCCCAATAAAACCTTTGTCCTTTTGAAACTTGCTCTCTCTCCCTGGTATCTCACCGCTGCATTGGTGCAGGTAGGGGATTGAGCTCGAGCTAGCTCGAATAAAGGCTCTTCTGCTTTTGCATCGGACTGGGCTCCCTGGTGGTCTTTGGGAATCACGAATTCTGGGCATAACAGTCTTATTTGGGATATCAGAACAGCTCAATTTATGTGTAGTCATATTGCTTAAAAACAGCAATCAAAATATCAAATGTTGATATCAGACCTTTTTCCACTTATAATTATGCAAAATGTATGCAGGTTGACCTGGGTATATCCCATATAATTTATTTAGTATAAAACCAGATTGTAATGAAAAGCAAAAAAATAAATGAGTGCTACTCATATTATTTATTTTAGTAAGAATGTGAAGGGACATTTGCAAAGTACATTTTAATATAGCCAATAATACATGGATCTCTGTCTTGTTCTTGTATTTAATGATGAAAGGTAATAATTTATTACATATTCTCCTCTAATTTTATATGTTTATGCAGAAAACTTAAAAAGTAGAATTTGCCTATAAATATAGATCTTTTTTTCCCCATGAGAAACCAATGGAAATCAGTTGAAAAGAGTCTAATGCTTGTAAAGTCCCTTTGACTTGAGATTTCTAATGGCTTTATGCTCATACATGCCTGTTAGCATTTGTTAAATTTTAGCAGACTTCTTACACACTTGTGTGGTAGTCTCTCCTTTCTTTGCCACAGGCGAAATAGTCCACATACAACATCTCAAAGAGATGGTTGATCTTTCCTTTCTAGGAATACAGGCTATTTGGTTGCCCTAAGATCTCCCACTGATGGGTTCAAGAAAAGTTATGATTTTTTTAGTTTTCTCCTGAATTTTTCTTTTTAGATGGGAGAGATACTCTTTCCAACTTTCTACATCTAGACAGAGGTGGAATATGGTGATTCTTCAGGAGACTACTGTTGAGAACAACTTTTATAAGCAAGTAGAAATACAGCCTTGTGGTCAAAATGAACTTCAAGGATTATAGTAGAGCCTCTATTTATAAGACATAGCTAAGTATATCTGAAAATTTTCAAAGATTGCCAGAGAATAAAATCACAGATTTGCTGTAAAGGAACCTATTAACCTGATACATGTCCCTACTCAAAACTTCCAAAGACATGCTTTCAAATTTAGGATAATCTGCACACTACATATAACATGGTCTATAAATTTTTCATTGTCTGGGCCTTCATTTCTTCTTAAGTTATCCATGACTTTCCCATTCTGATTAAGACACACTTTTCCACTGGCTCTTCAGCCATGCCTAAGGCAACTGTACTATTTGCTTCCTCTGCTTGAGACTCTGAGTTTTTCAGAGATGGCTGTCTTAACTACTTCCAAAATAAAATAAATGATACAAAATGATAAAAAAAGGAAAAAGAAATATACTTTCATTCCCTAGGTTCTCATAGCCTTACCGTGTCTTAATTTTTCTTCATAGTTCCCATTCCCCAAAATCATTATTTGTTTAGTTTTGATCTCTGAATTGCCCCAGCATAGAACATTGTAAGCCATAAAGTAGCCACTTAACATCTATTTGTTAAATATATAAATATGAATACGCTAATGAAAAATAAATGAAGGATTAAAGATACTATCAAAAGTTTACAATAAATTGAAAATTTCCAGCATCATGTTATGGTGGTGATACATCACTGAAAATACTGGGAAAATTCTCTAAATGGGGTAGGAGATCCCCTGATATAATCAGGTTATCTTTTTCATTTAGTTGTATAAGAAAGGAAATAAATTCCTGGGATATAAATATGACCTTCCAGCAAAGTACACAATGATATACATGTTTTTGCTAAGAGATGTCTATAAGCAAGAATAAATATATTGTGTCTAAAGCCCTTTTTTTAAGTCATGTTGCTTAAGAATTCGATAGACTGATTATCTATTCACTATCCATCAATTTATTCATCCACCCACCCACCCATCTGTCCATTTATTTACCTATCCATTTAGCTACTGACCAAGATGGTTATAATATTCCCTTCAGCTTAACTAAATTTTAGAGTTTGCTTCCTGACTATAGTCCTCTGATCTTTTTTTTTTTTCTTACAACATTCATTTTACAAAATTTGCAATTGTAAATTCTTTTTTGCCCCTTTGAGATGTAAATCTTCCCCCAGTCTCTTGTCAATTTTACAACCAAGGAAAATCTTTCTTCAGGACCTGGAAGCTGTGCCTTTAAATGTAATCATCAATAAAAATAATGCCACTGTTTCATATCTGTGGCAAGATAGGAACCCAACTTAAATTAATGACAATTAATAAATACAGATGGCTTAATCATATTGACCAACCTCCCCACTAACATCTTCCAGTATATTTCCACCAGCTCACTTCAACACTTAAAAACTGTCCTGTCTTTTGTTTCACAGGAGTTGAGTTCAATCTTTCTCCCCTAGTATAAGTAAGAGTGCTGAGTAAAATCTTCCTTGTCTATTGAACTGGTTCAGTGCAATTTTTCTTTGATACTATCCATCTAGCACTTAGCCTAGGTTTGAATCCAATGCCCCATTTTAAAGGCTATATGACTGACTGTAAGACATTTTTTAATCTCTCAGTAATAAATTCACTCACCTTTCAAATGAAGAAATAAGGCATCTGCTCAAAGATTTGTTAAAAGAAATTAATGTAATAATATAATGTATTTATATCAAAAACTATGACAAGAGATAAATCTTAACTCTTATCTATGAATCTTTCTAAGTCTCAGATAAAGTAAAATATTTATTCAGATGTTATTATGGGCCTTCATTTTTCTCAACTTAAATAATGAGAAAAGTATGATGACTTCCTGAGGTTGCATTGTTATTCTCACTCCCCAACAGGATAGTCATCTTATCATAATTGCAGATACTTAGACAAAAGCCTCAAGAAATCTCAACTCATTTTCATCTTCATTACATGTGTTCAGGGTCCCCAGAGAGCAGGATTTTAGAAATATTGGGAAGTATTCAGTGCAGATTATATGCAGTACATCTAGTATATAGAAAATAAAAAGAAAATACAGTTTTAACCATATCCAGACTCCTTCCTTTTTCTTTGTGTTTACAATTAAAGAAGGCCTGGAGTTAGTGATTCCCTATTTTTTTTTTTTTAATCCTAAACACGTCTTTCTCAAAATCTGTGTATGGAGATAAATACTCAAAAGACACAATAAGAGCTGATTAAGGAAAAGGAAGCCCTATGGCTTGCTGGGAAACAGCCAATGCTTTTGCATTAACATGCTACAAGGAGATCAAAATAGGGTCTATTTCTGAAATCAAGTTAGCACATAATTTCTAAACATACAGTCCCTAACAGCAGTAAGTTTTCTTTCTGTTTATAATATCTGCAAAATGAGACTCCTCTTACATTTCAGGACCGTGATACTGGTGGCAACAGAGAGACATGACTTTTTATGATTTTTCCTCCCATGCTTTCCTTTTTAATAAAAATAATGAGATTTGCTTAGGAGTCTAGATTTTTTAATGATGTGTTTATTTTTGCTTAAATATTTTGGTGTATTCACCACAGGGTTTATGATTACTTCATCATTCTGTAGCAAATTTGACATCCATTTCTCAACATTTTTCTGTTGAATTCAACTGTTTATTTAAATTATAGTGTCCAAAATCCTTTTCTGAAAATCCAAGTTTATTTGGAAAATATTCTTGTTTAGATAGCCATTTTCACAATATCCACTTATTTGATACGGATATGGTCAGTATCCATATCAATGAAAATAGTCAGTATATTAAAGGCTCTTGCCTTAAATTGACTATGTGTAAATCCTATGAAAGATTTTTAGAGCAAAACATTTTTGAGTATCTATTTTCTCTCTAATGGCAAGCAACAAAACATATTTCCTTCAAACCTCATCAGATATTTGAGCAACACAAAAGGATTCACTTACAAAGTTTATTTCATGATGGGAATAGAACACTTGCAATCTCTATCATTCAAATACAATACAAAAAACTACAGAGTCTCTAGTCAGTTGATTATATCTAAAGCTTCCCAATTTTTGTAGGACAGTTATTTTTAAAGGGTCCATATGGAATCTGCAAGTGGCATTGACATTTTCAGGTGTTTGTTTGTTTTCCCATTTGAATCCTCAAGGATATGCAATAGCTTGCTGGGCATTTGGTTAGTCAAGTGTTATTGTTGGCCTCTGTTTCAGTGTTTCATTGGGGGATTTTCGTCCTAATCAAAATAAATAGGCTGTTTCATACAGAAAGTGATCTTATTGACAGATTCTAAAAATGTTAAATGAGCAACCTATCTTAGAAATGTTGTGTTCTAATTTAAAATCATTACAGCACTGGAGCCTTGACATGAAGTTATTTGTTATAATTTCTTATTTGGTTAGTGTAAGCTACTCCATGTATTTATTGTTTTTGTCCTTATTTATAATTATTAGCACAATAGTTACATTATATTTACAACTTTAGCCTCAAAAACTATAGCACAAATGAAAATTATTTCTATTTTATTAATTGACTTCACAGTTGCTAAATTGGTACTTAGGCATGTTCATATTTATCAGCTATGCATTTTTCAATAATTTCTATAACCTACCACATTTATTATATATGATTATTTTAGGCATGTAAGGACAATGGTACTTGGTTTCTTTTGTAATTCAAACTTGTCCCCCTACCTAATTCCAAGCAAACAAGAAGCAATAGTAACAAAAATGCTACCAAGAAAAGGCTTTTGAATATTATTTTGTATGTTAAATGTTTAAGATTGCACTGTTTTCATTTTTAAGAAGGTAATTAAAGGACAGCCATATTTAAAAGTATATTCATTATATAAAATATATGCTATAATTTTTTTCAATGAAATATGAGCTATTCTTCTGTTATTGGAAAAATTTCTTCATTTGAGAGTATATTAGAGTGATTAGGGGTACACAATTCAGGAACAAAGCATGTGGGTTTGAATCCCAGCGTTCTCTTTCACTGTGGTTTCTACCCGTTACAAAACCAATAATAAAACCTATTTCATAGTGTGGATGTCAGGATTAAATAAATTTATGTAAACATATTTGGAATAGTGATTGACATATATAAAACATGATGCTAATATGACATTATTATTGTTATTTCATTTTGACTTGACATACCTTTGTTCAGTCGCTGAAAATTGATAGTATTACCTCCCTTCTTCATGGTTTAAAAAGAAAGTATAAAAATGAAAGAAAGAAAGAGGAAAAGAGAAAGAAAAAGAAAGAAAGAAAGAAAGAAAGAAAGAAAGAAAGAAAGAAAGAAAGAAAGAAAGAAAAAGAAAGAAAAAGAAAGAAAGAAAAAGAAAGAAAACGAATGGATATAACAGAACTGGTTTAAAAGGATATAGATGTTTGAAGCCAGGAAGAATGAGATAAATTATAAACAAGACAGTGTTCCAAGAAAGTATATAAATCTTCATAGACACTGTATATATTATTACATAAGGAACAACAATTTTATCAATATGAATAACATTTGATAAATATTTTTTGTCATTTCAATACTCTTGATCTTGGGCATTCTAATCCTGCTTATTCAGTGCTCTTTAAAACTCTGAAATTCAAATATATTAAAAAACTGAAAATATAGAATAAATAAAATAAAATAAAAATTAAGTGTAAAAGAGATTGACCTAGTTAAAATTACTTGAAGTCATTTTCCTTGAATTGTTATAATGACTAAGACATAAATTTAAGCCATATGTGAAAGATAAAGCTTCAAATTATACTTTCTCTAACTAAACATTCCTTTTTCAAATCTAATTTTAAATGCTTTATAGATAAGATTGCTTGACACTTACTTCTTAGTATCTGTGAAAACTCTCCATTGTTCCAATAAGAAGGATATGAATCTACATTGCTGCATTCAGGCTTGAGAATGGGGCTAAAACGCACTGTTCTGCCCACAAATTCTATTTAAGAGTAAGTCTATCACCTATTTTCTGTTGATCATTATTCTGGCCTCATTCATTTTCCTCATCTGTGAAATGGAGCTATAAATATATTCTATGCTTTTTTTAAACTGTTTATTTATTTTTGAGAGAAAGAGAGACAGAGTATGAGCAGGGGAGGGGCAGAGAGAGAGGGAGAACAGAATCTGAAGCAGGCTCCAGACTGAGTTGTCAGCACAGAGCCCGACGTGGGGCTTCAACTCATGAACAGTGAGATTATGACCTGAGCTAAAATTGAATGCGTAACTCACTGAGCCACACAGGCACCCCTATTCTATGCCTTTTAAATATATTTGTTCAGAAGAGTAACTTAGATGAATAAAATCATTTTATAAACTCAAAACACTGCACAGTTACTTGTTAATTATACCATTTATGAGTTATAATGACCATTTAAATTTGTGATTATGTTAGACATTCAATAAATCTTTCAAGGCCAATCTTATACCACTTTTCAAAAAATTAATAGATATTTTTAGAGCAGAATTAGGTTTACAGTGAAATTGAGCAGAAAAAATAGAAAGTTATCACTTTCATTCTTTCCCTCCACTCTCGGTTTCCTCTATTACTAACATTTGTATTGCTGTTGTGGTGCATTTATTAACAACTGATAAAACCATATTGATGCTTTATTATAACCTAAAACCCACAATTTACGGTAGGGTTTACACTTTATGTTGTACAGGTTTACGGGTTTTACCAAAAGCATAATGCCATGTACCTACCATTATAATAGCATATAGAGTAGACTCGCTACTCTTAAAATCCCTTGTGCTCCACCTGTTTCTCATGACCCCCCACAAATAACTCCTGGCAAACACTGATGTTTTTACTGTGTGTATAGTTGGCCTTGTGAATTTTGTACAGTTGGAAACACACAAGATATAACTTTTCTCTCTTTTTTTAAATGTTTATTTATTTTGAGAAAGAAAAAGAGTGTGTGAGAGAGTTGGGAGGGGCAGAGAGAGAGAATCCCAAGCCAGCTCCATGCTCAGTGCAGAGCCTGACGCAGGGGTCAATCTCAAAAACTGAGAGATCATGACTTGAGCTGAAGTTAAGGGCCAGCGTCTTAACCAAGACTGAGCCACCCAGATGCCCCAAGATGTAGCCTTTCCAATCTGGCTTCTTTCCCATAACAATATGTATTTAAGCTTCCTCCACGTGTTTGTATGACTTGATGCCTCATTTCTTGTATCACTGAATAGTGTTCCATTGTATGGACGTACCGTGGCTTATTTATCCATTCACCTTTAGAAGGGCATCTTGGTTGCTTCCAGTTCTTAGTAATTATGAATAAAGCTGCTATAAATATCAGTGTGCAGGATTTTGTGTGAACATATGTTTTCAACTCATTTTGGTAAATATCTAGGTGCATAATTTCTGGTTGTATGGCAAGGCTATGTTTTTCTTTTTAAGAAATTGCCAAACGGTCTTCTAAAGTGGCTTTATCATTTGCATCCCCAGAATACTAAGAGTGAGATTCCCTGTTGCTTCATCTCTCCACCAGCATTTGGTATTGCTACTGTTTGGTATTTTAGTGTAATGATATCTCACTGCTTCACTTGCAATTTCATAATTACATATAATATTGATATTGAGAATTTTTACGTAGGCTTATTTGCCACCTACGTATCTTCATTGCTAAGGTGCCTATTAAGATGGTTGCCAGAGGGGTGGGAAATATGGGCAAAATGGGTTAAGGGGAGTGAAAGATACAGCTTTTCAGTCTTGGAGTGAAGACATCACAGGAATAAAAGGTACTTATATTAAGCATGAATAAATGATATTTCTATAAGAAATGTTTTCACTTATATAATAAAATAGTAATACACGAGAGCTTGTTAGAAATTTTGAGATCCTCTAATCTAATACATTCATTGAATAGATCAGAAACATGTAAGCATAGGTCCTATAAAGCTACACTTAGGGACTTGTTTTGAGTCCTCAGGACTCTTTTCGCCTCACACAAATCAAGTACAGCAAAGAGGTTAAAGGATAAGAAATGTGTAAAATCCTGAGATCTATTCTTATTGCTGTTCTGTATGGAAGGGAATACTTTAGAGGAAAAACAGAGTGACTCTAAATCCAGAGGAACTATCAAGGAGAAGGGGGGATGATTTGGTTGTATCAGAGAAATTATAAAAATGGTTGGACACAGGGCTTCCAAATGGGGTCGACTTATTCTCTTTGTCTTTACACAAGATGGATAGAAAGAGAGAAGAAGTGATAAATCCCAAGAAGTCAGCATACTTATATGTCACTTAATGAACTGGCTGGTATTTGACTGAAGAATCTGAAAAATTAAGTGAGTAGGATAAACCTGATGAGTAGAAAAGAAGTATTGCTCTGGGTTAAAGGTAACAATAGCTTATTAAACTTAAAAAAAAGATAGAAAAATGTGCAATCTGTGTTTGAATAACCTGGTCCCTGACATTCTTAAGAGGAAAGGTTGTTTCATCTGGCTTTACATTTTTATTATGCATTTTATCTTAGGGAGTATAGCACATCTAATTAATGTACCATGATAAATGGAGTTTCTGTATCATTAGAACCCACTTATAAAGAATGAAAAGGGACCTCCACGTGCAAACACAGAAAAGTTAATCCCTAGCTATCAAAGGTTCATCTCCTGCAAAGTCATTTCACTTTGCTCATACATTTAATAGGAATCATTTATATAATATTCAGGCAATGGGAGAGAAACTGCAAAAAAAGTTTTAATTGAGTTATTCAGCCATCAATTCAGGCTTGTCAGATTGTAAGAAGAGAAATTGAGATAGAAATCCTATGAGAGGATTTCCTACTTTAAAAAAAAAAAAGCCTAGAAAAACCCAAGTGGATCTTTTCACTGTTCTGAGATGGGGAGGAAACTTGCCAATTATTGTAATTTTTAGAAAAGTGAAATTTTCAGACATTCTATTATACTTAGATTTCTGAGAGCCAGCTTCTTCTAATCTATGAAACATTTTTAATGTACTTACCTTAACAATGACCTTTTTAAAAGAATTATGTGATATAGAGAAATACAGGTTGAAGGCAAACTGGGATGTATATTTGCAAATTTTACCTTAGACGTTTTCTTTATTGGTCACTATATGAAAGATATTTCCAAGAACTCATTATAGGGAAACTATAAGATATTTTACTTTCATCAAAGAGAAGGTGATTTAAAAGGCTGATTGAATTCTCTGTGGATAGAAGGGATATAAAGTCTTCAGTTGCCATACCCTTGCAAGTTTACAAGCTGGAACTTTATTGCCTCAAAAGACACTTCACATAAAACACGCCAGCCATATTGACTCATTTGCCAGTCTATATGATACACTTATCTTTCTCTATCATTGCTTCCTATCCAGTCAAAATTCCTTTTTTAACATTGTAACGGTATTTGGAGGTCAAATAAACCAATAGAATTCCACTATACTTGTGCAGAAAGGATGATGGGATAGAGAATTCTTCATTGTACAAATCTGAATAAAGAACAAATATGCTATGTCAGATGAGATTTTCATACATTTCTTAGAACTACTTTTTAACAGGCATTGGCAGATTGAATATGCAAAATGGAAAAAAAATTTGTAAAGGATAAATATTTCAGACAAGAGAAATTTGGGTGTTTTAGCCGTGTATTTATATATTTGAAAGGTTAAGTGGTATGTAAAAAAGTAGGATGTTATTGATGCGTTCAAACCAAAAATCTACAATTGAATAAATATTACAGGAGATGATTTTCTGCTTTATTATTGTAATTCATGATTCTCCCTTTACCGGACAATGTCATATAAGGAAGCGTCACACAATTAGAAGTCAAGAGCTATCTCTAACATAGTTTCTAATGTAACAATTATAGGACTCTAAAGATTAAAAATGAGTATGTTATTAAATGAGACTTCTGCTGCAACTTTTCATTTTTTAAATAATATATCCCTTCATAAAGTAAAGTTATGCATGAAGTAAATGTTCCAGGTCTTCCAGTCTCCTAATATATCCTGTAAATATATGTGTGTGAAACATTGATAAAATAATATTTCTTTAAATCCGTATGTCTGTATTATTGTTTCAGGTAACATTCTTCTAAGATGATAGCGATAGTCTGCTATTCCATCTTCTTTCTCATCTCAACCTCATGGGCTCAGTGCTGTCCTATTGACGAGACGTTGATGCCAAACACCTTTTTGTTACCCATTTTGCTTTAAAATAAGTTATTTAAATCATTATTTAATCCATTAAGCTTTATTTCCTGAGCAGTGACTGTGTACCAGGCACTGTCTCAGGCAACGGGGATAAAAAGAGACAAAATCTATTTCTTGGTAAACCTTGAAGTGAAACCTCACTTTCTACCCAAGAATTCTTCTTCTTAATTCTTAAAGCATATAGGTATTCAAATATGAGATTAAATATGGAGAAAGTAGTGCCTTATAGATAGCCAAATTCTGCATGTATTTCTTTAACATTTTGGATTTACTTTACTAAACTGTAAGTTTCTTTTTTTTTTTTTAATTTTTTTTTTCAACTTTTTTTTTTTTATTTATTTTTGGGACAGAGAGAGACAGATCATGAATGGGGGAGGGGCAGAGAGAGGGAGACACAGAATCGGAAACAGGCTCCAGGCTCCGAGCCATCATCCCGGAGCCTGACGCGGGGCTCGAACTCACGGACCGCGAGATCGTGACCTGGCTGAAGTCGGACGCTTAACCGACTGCGCCACCCAGGCGCCCCATAAACTGTAAGTTTCTTAAGACGTGCTAATGCCTTAGTGCCAAGCATAGAATACCCAGCATATAATGAATTTGTTGAATAAATGAGTTAGTGAGAGAATGAGTAGATGACTGGAATCTCCCTCTCTTAATGAGACAAGAGAAGAAATTATGAAGAAAATCCTGGTCACATAGACCAAGTAGGAATATAGTTACATTTAAACATGTATTATTAAAGACAAATGCCACAAAGTTCTACACCATCTGAAAGTTTTATGGTCAGATATTAAAATAAGGTATTTATGAAAGATATTCATTCAAATGTAAGTTCTTGAGACAGGATAGTTTTCTCTATTGGCCCCTATCGTAACCCCTACCTTTCAGAAATACCTGGAACAAATAGGAACCTAACAAATGTTTATTGAATGAATGGATGAATAACTAGATGATATGGTATAGTAAGTATTAATTGTCTTTCTGACCTTACTTAAAGGAATTAATAACTCTCAATTTCCACAATTCCTGTAGCTACTTACAGTGAAAGGAAATATCAACAGTTGCTTTTGTAAAAGAGAAGCCTCTTATAATTGAGAGCACTTATCTTTTAATTTAATTTGGAGTTCATGTTTAATTCTATTTAATTTTTATTCAGGTGTCATGATACATATGACATATATTTTATTACAACTTGTAGTTTTCCTTTGCTTGTTGTAGTGCACAACTGATGACTTACTTGAAAAGAATTCTGGAATCATCCTATAATGAATAGCTTACATTTTAAAATCCAAATCCTTAATATAGCCTTCCAAGGGTGCTGAAAAGTCATTGAAACATATTCGTGTGTTGAGAAAAAAGACTGATATATTTCTGTGCACAGGTTAATTCATGAAATAACAAATTGACTTTGAAATCTCTGGTGAGTGCTCTCCACAGGGCCAAATTTCAAATTTGGATTGTAAATCTAAAGAAGAAGCAGCAGAAGCAAGAACAAGAATGGAAGAGGAGGGGGAAGGAGAAGAAGGAAGAGAAAGAAGAGGAGAAAGAGAAGGAGGAGGAGGAGGAGAAAAGGGAAAACAGGAAGAAGAAATATAATGTAAGGTTCAAATGCATGACAAGACTTGATCATTAGTGTTTTGCTTTTGCTGATGGTATTAAATCTACCATTTTGACATCTGCTTTTGTTTCCTCTGGTTCTTTTTTTCTGTTTCTCTTTTCTTGCCTTCTTCTAAACATTTTTTTTATTCCATCTTGACTTATCTGTCATGTTTTTGATTGTTTGTATATTTTTATAGTGGTTTTCCTTACAATGTACCTGACTTACCATAGTGTACTGCTACCAACATTTTATTAAATCTAGTAACTAGTACTAATTTAAACCCATTTACCCTCACCACTGTCACGTATCATTTTCTCAAGTAAGTATCAAACAGTGTTATAGTCTATTCAACTAAAATGTGATTTATAAAAAACATGATAAAAAAGATAATCTGTTACATGTACCTATTTTACAGGTCTTTCTTTCCTTTTTAGCTAAAATTCTGTAATTATTATTTTTTATTATATTATTTGTGTTTAAAGAATTTCTTTCTTTAATGGAACTATCTTCCAATCTTTAAAGGTAGATCTGTTAGTGACAAATCTTTTTAGTTTTCCCCTGTCCAAGAATGTTTTCATTTCCCTTTCATTCTTGAAGGATTGTTTTGCCAAATATAGCATTCACTATTGACAAAAATGTTCTTTCAGCCACTTGAAAAATGTTATGCCACTTCCTTCTTGTCACCATGGTTTCAGATGAGAAATCTGCTGTCATTTGAATTGGTAGTCCCCTTATAGGTAATGTGTCATTTCTCTATGGCGACTTGCAGGGAAAAATCTGTCTCTTTCATTTTGAAACGTTTAATTATGATGTGTCTTGGCATGGATTTCTCTGTATTTATCCTGTTTTGAGTTCATTTTGCTACTTGGATATGTAGGATTGTACCTTTCCCAAATTTGAGAAGTTGTTAGCCATTATTCTAGTACTCTTTCGGTTCTATCTTATTTCTCTCCTGAGATGAAAATGATACAGTGTTGGATCTTTTATTATTGCCTGAAGCCTCCTGAGATTCTGTCAATATCTTTCAATCTATTTGTGTGAAAGTCTATTTTATCTATGTAGTTTAGTTGGGTAAATTCTATTGATCTCAGATTCACCAGTTCTATCCTCCATTATCTTCATTATGCAATTAAGTGCATTCAGTGAGAATATTTTTCCATTATTATGTTTTTCAGTTCTTTATTTTCATACTTCAGTTTCTTTGCTCAGATTTCCATTTTTGCTCATTTGTTGCAGAATTTACAACTGATTGCTGAAGCAGTTTTATGATTTTCGCTTTAAAACGCTTGTCAGATAATTTTCACGTGTGATTCATCCAGTTTGTATCAATTGTTTTTTTCCACTGTATTTTTCATTGTTTTTTCATTGTATTTTAATTGTTTGTTCTTGGTATGATGAGTGATTTCTTACTGTACCAGTAAAACTGTTTAGGTTTAGTATGCAGGTTTTGCCCTACATTTGTGGCCTGCAGTTCTAATGATATTTTAATTTTCAGAACATTTACAGTGTTATATTGGTTGGCTTGGTTTTTATCTCGTGCTGATGAGACTTCCTTTGGGCCCTTCAAGTACTGCTCAAGGGATCAGATGGGTTTCTCTAAGCTGGGCCACCGAATTTCTGTTGGCAGAGAGGAGAATCTTAGGCTTATGGCAATGAGGAGGATTTCCTGGCCTGGCACTTGGGAAGGAATCCATTCTTCAGGTACCCCAGGCAAACAGGTGTCTCTGGGTGGAGTATGGTGTCTCAAGTCTACTGGAACAAAGAACTTCCTTGGCTGTGTCACATTTTGTGTTGGGTTCTCTCTTGTCAATTTTGCCTGGCCATCCTCATGTTTCCCAGTGGGAGTGGATGTCTCAGACCACTCTGGGACCAGGCCACTTAATATGGCAATGTTCTCTTTGTGTCTCTTGGTGAAGAAAGGATATCTCACATTTTTAGACACAAAGAGGCTCCTTTGGCAGAGCTGACAGTTATGTTGTGGGTCCTCTCGCTGTTGCTCACAGACTGTCTCAGTGTTTATGGGTCACTTATTATTGAAGAATCCTTGGTGTTTTTACCCACTGGTCTAGATCAATCTTCCGTGGGGAGGAGGATATTGAGGAAAGGGGAACCTTGGATCCAATGAGGAAACATGGTACTTTTGCTGGCTGCTTATTGCTAGCATGTCTTACAATTAATCTTCCTTGCCTGTGGTACTGGCCTCTCTAATGTTGTTGGGGGCCTCCCACTTCGATGTAAGAGAGCAATGAGCCTACCTGACCTGCCTTCTATTGCTAGGTTGGTGGTAGAAACACCGGGGCTGGGTAGCCTACTTTTGTTGGGTCAGGGTTGCTAAGACACCCCACCACTATATTGTTTCTCTGGTCCTGGGGACCCAAACCAGTTTGCCTTTCCCTTGTCACCTTTCAGAGATTTTCTGTGGTTGCCTCTGGCATTGTTTCCAAGCAAATGGAAATACTTAGCAGGAAAGTTTATTGTGTTCTCCTTTTCTCTAGCATGCTTGTTATAATTGTTACTGCTTCTATGTCAGGATTTCTCACAAGCACATGTATACAAGTGAACAATGGATATGCTATACTAATTAATGTACCAATTACAGCTACATTAATTATTGTACAAATTGAAGACTAAGGAAATAAACGTTATTTAGAGTTTTTTAAATGTCACTATCATTTCATATCCATAAAATTTTACATGATGTTAAAATCATTGTAGTAAAGTTTTATTACCTTTTAGCATATAAAGTATACATCTTAAGTATACAGCTCAATGAATGATCACAGCTAGAATGAACCCATTTAATCACAATAAGAATAAGAAAAGAACATTAACAGTATGTTAAGATATACTCATAAATCTCTCACTGTCACCAATCTAAAGGAAACCACTATAAGGACTTATAACAACATATATTACTCCACCTTATTTTTGAATTTTATATAAGTGAAATCATAAAGCATGAATTCTTTTTGCCATAGTTTCTAAATATTATGGTTGGGTAATATGTCCCTTTTGTTCACTCTAACAGTACTTAGTTTTCATTGCTATTTAATGTTCAGTGTTTTAGTATACTGTAATAGTACTTATTTCCATATTTATTCCAAAATTTATAGTACTTCATGGTAGATGTTATGGTTCAGGGAGAACTTATTCCATCCAGCATCATTCAGAGGACTGATCATGTGTTCTTGATGCTTGTATGCCTAGATATTCTTTGTTGAATCTCTCATTATTGTGTATTCAATGTGTATAGGCAATTTGACATTCTGGATACTGTTTTATTACTCCTTACATAATTTGCTTTTGACTTTGACATATAGTGCTTTAGGGGTAGATTACCTCAATCCAGAGAGTGAACTCATTTAAACCTACACTTTAATCTTTGCAAGAACTGATTAATTTCTGGTTTGTCAGAAGCTGTAGGTCTTTGAGAGCCCCAAGTGCAAACCTAGTTGTTTTATTACAGTCTCTCCTGTTTGGTGAGCCTGAACTCCACTTGTGATTCCCCACTCTGTTGACAATGTTGGGAGTTTTGCTAATCTTCTCAGCCATTTAGCTTCTTCCTTTCTTCCTTCCTTCCGTCCTTCCTTCCTTGCTTCCTTCCTTTTTTTTTTCTATTATCCCCTCAGCCTCTCCACCACCAACTTAAAATCAACAAATATACTGGAAGAGGAAAAGCAAAATTGAAGATACCTTGCTCACCTTTCTTAAACTTCATTCTCTCTTTTCTGTCAGTGTCATCAGAGATATCTTTGTATTTCTTTCCTATGCTTTAAAATTTTTTTCACCTAGAAGGTGGCACCTGGGTGGCTCAGTTGGTTAAGCGTCTGACTCTTGGTTTTGGCTCAGGTCATAAACTCACGATTCTTGAGATCAAGTTGTGCATCGAGCTCTGAGCTGACAGAATGGATCCTGCTGAAGATTCTCTCTCCCCCCTCTCTGCCCCTCCCCTGCTTGTGCACGTGATATCACTCTCTCTCAAAATAAATAAATAAAAAGTATAAAAAATAATTAAAAAGTAAGCTTTTTTTCACCTAGAGAGTCTCTTCAAAATAAGCTAGCTTTTTCCCCAGAGGTTTAAATTCACTAAAGTAATTTTTGCAAAATAGCAGTTTTGGAAGAAAATGGATTGGCGATAAGTAAATGTATATTGGCACTAATAATCAAGACCAAATGTGGAACTGAACTGGTAATATCACTCTAATTATTATTTTTTACTTGCATATTTCTATTTTCTTGAATTTTATTTTGGGATGGATATCAGCCAGACTAAAACAAAGTAAACTCTGAATACTTTTAATAATTTTAGGTACAGTGCAACCCAAATCATTAATATGTAATCATTTTTATGTCTTACCAGCTAATGCATGTCAAATGCAGAGATTTATAGAAAATGATTTGTCACAGCAAATGTGCCCCTACATGTGTACTATTTTCCTGACATTCATTTATATTGTGCCGTAGATGAAACAAACAGCATTTAATAGTAAATACTGTATGCTGAAAAAGGAAAGTAGGTAATTTATATTATTTATATTCCTAAATTGTATTATTCAAGTATAATAACAAAACCAATTATTCTATCTGGTAGATATAATTCTAAAAGGACCTTAGTGAAAAATGTTTATGATTGCCCAAAACAGTAGTCCCAAACACATTTTTAGTCAAATAAACATTTGCAAATCTGACATGATACAGAACCTCTTTGTAAAATGTTTCAAATATTCATTTCTAATATTATTTATGCTTTCTAAATAAATGATTCAAAAGTCATATTTTGTGAAGTAGCTGTTAAAGAATATCTTAATACGTAGTCCAGCCTATATTCCGAAGCAATAATAAAGTGACATAAAATTTTGCTCACAATTATTAACACGTACATTATGCTAAAATTTTAAGAATTCAAAAAAAAGTATTCAGAATGATAATTCACCATTGTCAGCTCTAAAGATATGTGACCTTAACTGAATCCTAGAAGAAGGCTAATGTCAAGTGGAAATTATTAGACTGAGAATCAGGAAAACTGTATTTATCACAGATATAGCTTGGGTAAATCACTGTAATCTCTAAATCTCCAAACTAAGACATAAAGGGATGAAACTATCATTTAAGATGCAAATTATTTGCTAAACTATGAAATCACTTCTGCAGAATAGTTTTTACTGAATTTGAGCAGTGCCAGATTCTTTACTGGTAAAGGGAAAGAGTGTGTCATTAAAGCTATTTCCTGTTTAACGTCAGGATCAATGATCACAATCAGTTCATTAACCCTGTGATTTCACTGTTGTGACAGAGCAAGAAGGACAAAAACTAAACAAGGCCAGTCATACCTTCAAGTTCAACTATAATGTTCACACGTAGAAGTAGTGGTCTAATGAACTAAGCCCTCCAAAGAAGGAAAGTTCATGTTTTGGGAACATATTGTACAAGTGTAATAGTGTCAGGGTGAAAGGAAATATTCCTACATTTATTCATAGATTTGATTATTTAAGCTTAGTGCAAGAGCACCAAATAATTGCCCTTAGCCCAGACAACTTACTACATCCTGTTCTACATCTGTCCTATCACACAAACTGTTGAATTGTAGCTGATGCCATAACTGAGTATTCAGTAGGTGATTCCACTCTTTGATAAAGCCATTTCCAAAGATTTCTAATTTTCATTCCCAGAAGCCAGTAAAATCATTAGAGACAGTGTAAATATGTATGTTTGATCACAATCCTTCTAGGCAGAGGACCTGCTGGACATGTATTTACTATGGGAATTTGCTGGCCCCTTAAAGCCATCCGTTAAAGATATTTTTTCATAAACTATTTTTCATAAACTCTTAAGATATTTTCTCACAAATTAATCTAATGTAAACTCATTTTTGATAAAATGCTAACAAGATATTTGTAACTAGACAAGGTAAATGCTGATCTATGTTCAGAAAAATATGCAAAGGATATACGTGTATAGTGTAAGGTTAAAAGAAAGGATGATAACAACAATCAATGGCATTATGTGCAATTCTACTGATCAAAAGAGAAATAGATTTAAGAAATACAATTAGATATAATTTTTATACACCATATTGGCAAAGATGAAAAATGTCTCATATATTATTGCTTAAATTTATGATACTCTATAAAAAGGGAATTAAAGCTTCTATGAAATCAATTTAATATATATGTGAATATAAGTATACGTGAAAATATGATGTTTACATAAAAATATTACAGGTTTATATGTAATAGCAAGTTATTCATTAAAAGCCAAACTGACTATCAAGGAATAACCTTTAAAACTAATTGTGTAGGTAAGATTTGGACAACTAGGGTTTGCCTGCTTTTCTACATAGCACTTTACTGAAACACACCTTCATCCATTGATTTACATATTGCCTATGACTGTTTTCATGCTACATGTTGTTGTTGAGTGGCTGTGAAAGAGACCATTTAAACCACAAAGTCTAAACTATTTAGTAGCTGACTGTGTAAAGGTTTGTGGATAAATTCATATCATAGACTACTATGTAGCACTTAAGGGAATAAATGATCTCTAAAAATCCTGATGGATTAATCTCCTTGGCATATTGTGAGAAAATAAAAATACACAGATTATATATGATATATATAATATATGATATAGTGATATGATACATATCACATTTATTTATATAATATATATGTATATATACACTTGTTGACTTTCAATTTTATACAAAAGCATCTCTAATACTTATTTTTAGATTTTTAAAAACACCTAATTACACTTTATTCATAAAAAATAAAATGGGTGGTAATGAAAATATAATTTTTGATATTAAGACATGTCATTTTCTGTATTGATGCCTTGTTTTCTCTGTTTTATCTAATTCTGGTAAAGCTAAATCCTGTGCACATTCAGTCTGTTCATCTGTTGTATAATCAATACAATTTCCACATCCCATAAAGGATTTTAATGTGCATACATTATATTGTTTGTTATTGTTACAGAAGAATTTCTGTGAAGCAGGATTCTCAGTTGTTTTATTGTTATAAATACATATCTCTTGGTAGAGCAGACTTTGCATGTGTAGTGTGGTTAATTTATTCATTATAAAGATATGCTATACAAGCATATCCAGGAATTTATTAATAATCAGTTAACACTTGCTTTAAAAATCAACATTTTCTCAAAAAGTAGAATCTCCTGTTTATTTGTGTGTAAGTGAAAAATATTGCTTAAAAATAAATTAGTATTATTTTTCTACCTTTCCTTTTCTTGCACCTCTAACCACATTTTCATTATTTACTATTGCCTCTACCTCATTCCTTTCTAAGACCATTTTCATATACATAAGGAGAATAACAATAAGATGTATGCATGTGTATGACGTGTGTATCTACATCTAAGTTCATTTTAAGAAGATTTCATAACCTTTGAAAATATAGGGCATTTTCTAATAACATCCGAGTATAATGTATTAAAGGGATAATTCTATTCCATTCATACCACCCTCAGAAAGCGCAATAATTTTTTTTAAATTTTTTAAATGTTTATTTATTTTTGCGAGAGAGGGAGACACAGTGTGAATGGGGAAGGGCCACAGAGAGAGGGAGACGCAGATTCTGAAGCAGGGCTTCAAGCTGTCAGCACAAAGCTGGATGCAGGGCTGGAACTCGCAAACTGTGAGATCATGACCAGAGCTGAAGTAGGACACTTAACCGACGGAGCCACCCAGGCGCCCCAGAAAGAGCATCTAAAAGCCAATCTACCAGAAGACATATTGGTAATCAGTGATATTTATAGTTTAAGTTATTTCTCTGCAGTTTTTGCATTCTATTGTGAATGTGATAATTGTTTCTAAAATAGGTAAAGAGTTTCTTTTTAACATCCAGTAGTTTATAATTACATCATTTGTAACAAAGTCCAGAAGAATGATACACAGATGTACTAGTCTATTCAGGCTATTATAGCAAAAATACCATAAACTTAACAACCATTTATTGCTCACAGTTCTGGAGGTTGCAATGTCCAAGATCAAGGTGCCAACAGGTTCAGTGTCTGGGAGAGCCTGCTTCTGGGCTCTTTTCAGTGTGTTTTTCACATAGGGTCTTTTGTCTAAGGGCACTAACCCTGCTCAGGAGGGGTTTACTTTCAAGACCTAAGCACCTCCCAAAGGCTCCACCTCCTATATGATTACACTGGGGATTAGTACTTCAATATATAAATGTGGAGATGACATAAACATTACTGGGCATATTTCTTTAAATTCTCAGAAACAGTGACCAGAGTCTTGAATGGTAACCATATATACTATTTGCTATCTCTGGGTTTTGATATTGCAATTATTGGAAAAATTACGGTTTGGAAAATACTTTTCAAATGTAGAGTTATGCAATGACGTATTGTTATTATGTTTACCTTTTTTTTGAACCAGATAATCAAGTGATTCAGGTAAGACCTAGTTGAAACTCAGAGACAAAAATCACAAATTTACTCTTACATGAATTTACATTTTTCTAAAACAAAACCAAATACCTCCCCAAACACTATCAAATAATAATTGGTATTTTTAAGTGCTGTTTAAATAATATGTTAAATATACTGTTCATACATAAGTGTGAAAGAAATGGCAACTGAAGAAAATAAAGTTATTTATACTTCATAAATGCAATGTTAAAAATGGGTTGTTATGTTGGTCAAGGTTTAATACAGGGGGGAGTCCTCAATATTTTAAGCTATGGAGAGATTAAATCCAGTGACTATTAAACTTTTTTGAAGGGCTGGATTAGAAGTAAGGGGGAGCACTGGGCATTTATTTCCAAGATCCCATCTCTGGACTTAATACTGAAATTAAGGGGTCATTGAAATTAAGGGGGTCACTACCAAGAGTGCTTCACACCTACAACACATGTAAATAGATTGTGAAGCAGTCGCAAACACTATCATCTGGGGGATTTGTGTGTCAGCTGCCACGGATGTGTGTGTTTTATTTCTGGCCATTTAAATCTTGTACAAATACCTCTAATTGATATAACTTTATTCAGCTACAAGAGATTCTAGGAAAATTAGTTTTAGCTTTCTCATGGTAGAAAAGGATGAGAGAGTTAATCAAAGTATCTACCTCAGTAGTTAATGGGATTTAAGCCAACACTGTATCTTTTATTATAAATGTCCCAGAGTGAAAGGCAATCCCACACAGTGTCTCTATAAATCTTCATTTGCAAAAGCTTCAGAATTTAAACAATTCAAAATGTCTGAAATCTCTACTTTTGGTGTTTCTGTTGTGCTTTTGATAATGAGAACTAAACTCTTCATATATATGAAAGAACCAGAAATATTTCTGGCTTCTTATCTTTTTTTCAAGTGTTATAATGGACCTATAGTTAATGATTTAAAAAAAAATCAATATACCAGTTATGTAGTCATTTCTCTTTACCTAACTTCAAACAATAGCTCATGATTTGTGATTTACTAGAAATGATATATACAACCTTTAATTTAGCATAATAGAACTGTGCTTGATATTGAGTACTCTTTTAGCTTTTAAATTCTTTTTTAATACTTCACCTTCTAAGGTTTTGTTTTTGTTTTTTGTTAAGTCTGGATATAACAGAAAAAGTCCCTGTGATTAACAACTAAAAATTTTCCCACTTCAATCTCGTTGCATTTTGAACATTGTGAGGCACAGACAGTAATGTAAGCAAACGGTTTTACTTTATAGTGTTATGTGTATTTCGTTTGACTGAAAGAGATTTGTACTAATGTTATCAATAGCACACTTGTGTAATAGGAAAAGAATAACTTACCTGTTTTGTAATAAATACTTTCCAGGCAAAACATTATGCATAAGCAGAAGATTTAAAACAAAATGTATGCACTATGTGCACTGTTCCCCACCCCCCCCCCCCCCCGTTATGAGGGAAATGTGATCAACCCATATGGATGTAAAATATTAAAACTAGGGGCGCCTCGGTGGCTCAGCTGGTTGAGCATCAGACTTCAGTTCAGGTCATGTTCTCCCATGTCATGGGATTTTTGCACTTACAGCAGGAAGCCTGCTTCGGATTCTTTGTCTCCCTCTCTCTCTGCTCCTCCCCTGCTCATGCCCTCTCTCTCAGAGATAAATAAATAAACATTTAAAAAACAAATAAAATAAAATAAAATGTTAAATCTAATCACATTTTCCATGAGAGGTTTCTTTTCCTTTTTTTCAGTACAAATATTTGCACAAATAATTGAAGGGAAAAAATGTAGTTGGGCACAATAAACAGACACAAACATGTCACAACTTCCTAAATTGTACAGAAAAACTTAGCAGAAGGTCTATACTGTTGACCTTCATCAGCAAAGATTTATAGATGAGGAATTACTCTAATATAAGAATGAAGTAGCTGGTTGTATTCATGGGAGGTAATATAATTTCTATTCCGAATTTACTTAGAGAATCATATCTGACAAACTGTCCAAATTAGAAATGAAATGCAGTGATTAAGCTCTTTTGTTTGTTTGCTTGTTTATTTTTGAGAGATAGAGCATGAGCAGGGGAGGAGCAGAGAGAGAGGGAGACAGAATCCAAAGCAGGCTCCAGGCTCTGAGCTGTCAGCACAGAGCTCAATGTGGGGTTTAAACCCACGAACTACGAGATCATGACCTGAACTAAAGGCTGATGCTTAACTGACTGAGCCACCTAAGCATCCCAGTGACTGAGCTTCGTAATATTTCAATTTAAATATTGATATGTCAATATCACCTTTTTGGTAATAATCAGTTATAATTTCAAAGCCAATGCATACTCTTCTATCAGTTCAAGTGGCTGTGATGAGAATAATCATTTTTTAACCTATATTTCTATTATACCATGACTCAGAAACGACGACAAAGACCTACAAAAATCCATTGTTCCTCTGTATTGTACACCTAAAACTAATTTTACACTGTATGCTAACTAAACAGAATTGAAATAAAAACCTTAAAAATGCTGTTCATCTTTTATTTTTTTCTTCATAAAGATCATAGTTAACATGATCAAACTGTCCCAAATAAGATACAACATTTGAGATTTAAACAGGAAGTTTAAACAAAATTTGAATCAAAATATCCCTCACATCCCTTATATTTGGTCATTAAATGCATGTGACTTTTAGCAACTCATGAAAACTATTTTGTTTATAAAATTTGATATTCCTAGTTCAACACACATGGTAAAAAGGATAGTAAGAATTTTCTGGCAAAAATGGTGTGTTGCTGATTTATTTAGATTATATAAAAATTAATATGCTCACATTCTATTCTTTTCTACTTCTACTTGAGAACACTGAGAATCAATGGAAATAAACTAATCAATATCAGGAATGCTTATAACAGTGAAAAATAAATATCAAACTAGTCCATAAAATTTTAGTGGTCCTTGGCTTCATTATTTCTCAATAATCAATTAGCTAGAAAATAGATCATGTATGAGCAGGCGATGTACAAAACAAATGCAAACATAAATTAAATTTTGTACCTTGATAATGAAGAGTAAAATTAAACTTTGCTCATGGTTTTTTCTAAATATAGATATATTTAATTATTTCCTGAATTCTGTTACCTCACTTTTGAGTTTTTCTAATTCTTTTCCTTGTATTATTGCATGCTTTATATCATTTTTATTAGCATCTTTACTGATTTGCAATAGAAGCTAATAGTTTTTCAACGTTTATTTTTTTTTTTATTTTTTTTTTATTTTTGGGACAGAGAGAGACATAGCATGAACGGGGGAGGGGCAGAGAGAGAGGGAGACACAGAATCGGAAACAGGCTCCAGGCTCCGAGCCATCAGCCCAGAGCCTGACGCGGGGCTCGAACTCACGGACCGCGAGATCGTGACCTGGCTGAAGTCGGACGCTTAACCGACTGCGCCACCCAGGCGCCCCAGAAGCTAATAGTTTTAAAACTGTTCTGTGGGCAGACCTTTTCCTAGAACATTTTCATAATCTGTAGCGAAGTAACTGTATTCTACCTTTTGTTATAAATATGTTTCATGGGATTTGACCTCAATACATTTATGTTGTTCATCTTTTTGTGGAATTAGTTTTTTGAGTGTTTAGAATAAAACATTTTCAGAATAGCTATTCTGATTTCACAGAATACTATCTGTCTTTTTTTTTTTTTTACAATAATGTTCCAAAATATAGTCTTGGCTTTTCAGATTTCCTGGTCCTATTCTTCTCCTCCACTATTCTTTCAGGTATTTTCCCCATTGTTTCTGTTTTCCTTATTGTACTCAGTTGTGTTACTGCCCAGGACTTTCTCCTTACTCTGGGTTCAGAGTTCTGACAACTCAATTTCAAGAGATTATAGGAGCTTCAGCTCTATTAGTCCCTGTTGCAAACTTGGTTCTCATGCTGCTGAAACAGGCAAAACCCCTCCTTACTCCCTGGTTTGGGGTCCCCAGTTCCCTGGTCTGTCAGGCCCTCTCTTGCTTCCGTCTGCTCTCCTTTGTTCAGACATAGATAACAGGAGTGTCTTGTAGCAATTGATTTGTTCCCACCATGTTCTTCTGAAGTGTTACTTTGGATGACTTGTGGCCTGGTTCAGTGTAAACATTGTTCATGAATTCAGGTTTTGCCACATAGTTGCTCTTAGTTTATTCTGCACACTCTCTGGGTGTGCAGAGAGTAAAGAGCTGCAGCTATTGGTCCTGTTTTCCTAGAAACTATGTTTTTAAAAAATTTTTAATGCAATTATGAGCGGGACTGTTTTTATTCTTAAATTATTAAATAAATCATTTCTGGTGTTTAAGAAATTCAATAAATGTTTCATAAAACTGTATTAAATGATCTAAGAATTTAAATATATGCATATATGTATTCAATTATTTACTTCTTTGTTTATGTTGTAATGGAAGATTGAGTTGTCAACATGTTTTTCTTATTGGGTTATAGGTCTCTTCAGATTTTTAAATATTTCTATAAATTACCTTTAGCTAAATATCCACATCATTATTTGAAATTTAATTTATATTGCAGAGGTATCCGATTTTTCAATTTGAATAATATTTTTTTGTCTTTTAATTAAAATTTAGTCAAAAAGTTAACTCTTATTTCTCTACAAAAATGTTACTGGATTTATATGTTATGATAGATGTTTTTTTGCTATTATTGCTTTTCATTCCATTATTCTATCTTTACCTCCTAAAGCTATTGGTTTTATTGTTTTAATTTCTTTCTTGTTTCTTTAAAAAATTCTACATATATTTTCTTTTTAATTTTATTTTTTAAATAGATTTTAAGAATACCGAGACATCAAGTCTATCAACAAAAAAGTCTTGACTGTCTTTTTTTTCTAATACATAGAAAATAAATAGACTTAAGGTGTTCATTTATTTATTTACTTATTTATTTTAGAGAGAGAGAGTATGAGAGGGGGAGAGGGGCAGAGCAGGAGAGAGAGAAATGGAGAGAGAGAGAGAGAGAGAGAGAGAGAGAGAGAGAGAGAGAGAGAGAGAGGGAGACCCAAGCAGGCTCCCACAATCTTGAGATCAGGACTTGAGCTGAAATCAAGAGTCGGATACTCAACCAACTGAGCCATGTAGGTGACCCTATACCTTTATTTTTTTTAATGTAAAATTCAAATAATATCAGAGTAAGAAGTTGGAAAGAGTAATTATGCAAAATTTTGAGATTTTAGGCAAGAATTTTACAATGTGGTATTAGGTTAAAATACTGCTCATATATGAAGAACACTAATGGACAAAACAAAATTCAGAATTTTAAAATGTTGTAGTTGTAAGATGTCAAAGAAATAGTTGACTTCATTTTCCCTCTTCAGTTGCCTTTATGAAGTAATGAACACATAGTAAATTCAGTATTATTCTCCTGTGAAATTGACACTGCTCATCTTAAATGCTGCTTAAAAAAATCCATCACAGCTTGCATAAATTACAGAGTCATATGTTTGAAGATATGAAATTAAAACTCAGGAATTCCTCACATTTAATTTTAAACTCAATGCTCCCAGATGCACATCTTTCTGAACAGTCCATTAATCAGAAAAGCTAGAAACTATTCATCATAGTTCAGTGTAACAATTCTTTCATATGTTCCTATCTTTGTTGGGCTATACATTTTGAAAATTGCTTACTCTTGGGCATTTTCTCCATTTGAAGATAAAATATCATGCCATCAACCTAAAATCTCTTCTATAATGATCTAAAAATGTGCTGTTCATTTTTTAAGACATTCTGGAAACCTGACAAGATCAAACAGTCAGCATTTGAATCACCGTAAGCTTGAAAGATTTGATTATTAAAACATGTCTTCGGGGCACCTGGGTGGCTCAGTCGGTTAAGTGTCCGACTTCGGCTCAGGTCACGATCTCACAGTATGTGAGTTCGAGCCCCGAGTCGGGCTCTGTGCTGACTGCTCAGAGGCTGGAGCCTGTTTCAGACTCTGTGTCTCCCTCTCTCTCTGACCCTCCCCCGTTCATGCTCTGTCTCTCTCTGTCTCAAAAATAAATAAATGTTAAAAAAAAAATTTTAAAAAACATGTCTTCATCATTATAAAATTCATTCAGATACATACGAATGAAAAAACAATATTTTTTTTGTAATAGGAGAGAAATGATACGGTAAAGACTGTAGTGATTCCTCTAATTGCTGTGGCCTAGGCTTAAAATGAATTGTGGGAGATGGAGAAATTTATTAGGCAGTCAGAAAGGAGAAATGGTTTCCAAGACCCCATACCTTCCACCCTACTAAGGGAGAGACTTTTATAGTACAATACCTTTTCCAATCTCCAGTCATGTCTGTTCCCTTCCTTCCCTTGACTACTCAAAACCCAATAAGAAATGAAACTAATGATGAAAGTCCATCTTATATATCTTGCAACAACTTTTGTTAATGAAAACAAATTTGCCTTCTCTGGTGACAAATGCTACATTTGCCTCATAAGCATTGGACCCTAGACAACACAAATACAGGTCTTGATTCTGGAAAGTATATGTTGTTACATCATTGCTCTATTGGCTTCTCATTCTCTGTCAGGTGCATCTGATTACTCAACTCTTAATTCATACGCAAGCAATAGCTACAAGACAGCCTTGATAATTCATGTTCAAATTTACTTACATTAATATTCTAGGTAATAATTGTTAATATAGAAGATCTATCGAGTTAGGAAAATTTCCTTTTGTTAAAAAATGATCAAATGCTTAAAAACAATGGAACAAATTTTATGTATTTTTTTTCTTTGAGGCTAATAATACAATTACATTGATGGGTTTTTTGAACATCTCACCCTTTTTGCATTATCTGGTGGACGAGATTCTGTGGTACTCAAGATCTCCACCTTCTGTGTCCATGCTATTTATGGTTCCCTCAAGTTAAGTGTGAGCAGAATGTGATAGATCTCACTTCTGTGACTAAGTTACATTACATGGCAAAAGGAAGGGGATTTTGATGTAATTAAATTATTTTCAATTAACTTTTAACTTTTAAAAAGTGGATTATAATGGAATAATCAATCAATTAACTTTTAATCAATTAACTTTTAAAAAGTGGATTATAATGGAATATTTGACTTAATCAGTTGGCAGGGAGATTTTCTATGACAGACCAGACTAAATCATCTGGAAGTTTTTAAGAGGGCTATGGCTCTCACTGGAGAGTGAATCTGTGTTCTAGACAGCAACCTCCCTTGACTGCATGGTTCCAGACCGTTCATGATATTCCCTGCCTGATCGGGGCGCCTGGGTGGCACAGTCGGTTAAGCGTCCGACTTCAGCCAGGTCACGATCTTGCGGTCTGTGAGTTCGAGCCCCGCGTCGGGCTCTGGGCTGATGGCTCGGAGCCTGGAGCCTGTTTCCGATTCTGTGTCTCCCTCTCTCTCTGCCCCTCCCCCGCTCATGCTCTGTCTCTCTCTGTCCCAAAAAAAAAAAAAAAAAAAAGTTGATATTCCCTGCCTGATGGCCGCACTTGCTTAGACACCTCCCGTCTCAATTGTGTAAGCCAATTTCTTATAATAAATAATATACAAAAAGGTACTAAGCAAACAAATATTAACTGGTTATGTAAGTATGTGAATGGTTGTCTAAATTTCTCAAAATTAACAGGAATTAAAGTAAATTATTAAACCTATTTAATTTTTAGGAAATTAATATAGGCAATCCACTAATTTAGTACTTTCTTATTTATTTATTTATTTATTTTGAAAAGAGAGAGAGAGAGAGAGAGAGTGTGCACATGGGCATACTTGAGAGTGTGTGGGGGAAGGGCAGAGAGAGAGAGAGGCTCTGAGCTGTCAGCATGGAGGCTGATGCGGAGCTCAATCTCAGGAACCATGAGATCATGACCTGAGCAGAAATCAGAAATCATATGCTTAACCAACTGACCACCCCGGCACCCTGTTATAATACTTTCTAAAATGAATGTTTCTATTCCTGTTGAATATTTTGCTTTCAAAGTTTCTATTGCATGAACCAATGGGCATCTTAAGCAAATAATTTCTCATTAAAAGAGTTGATTTATTCACAATTTTAAAATAGTGAATATCAAATCCATTCATAACTAAGTTAATTAAACTAATTTTATTATTTTAACTAAAATTAAATAGTCCATTTTCAAACTTATTTCAAGGTTTCAAAGAACCTTTCAATGTTTTCATAACATATTTTTACCCTGTGTAACATAGGTTGACATGAAATATGACAAACACCTGGGCAATGCAATTGAGTTAAATACTTACAAGCTAATATATTATTAATCAGCCAAATCACACAGAAGTATGTCAAGAGAACAATTGGATATAGTCAGATGACACTAGTTTGAAGTGCTCTCTTGAGCAGTGTTATCAATTCAATCAGTATTCTATATGATTCTTTCCTATTCTGTATCAACATTATACTCCAATCAATTGTAAAGTTTCAAATATGGAAAACACACACACACACACACACACACACAAGAATGGTAATAGTGGCTAAGATTTTTAGATTTAAATTAATATGTGTTAAAATTGGTTAAATTGTGGTCCCTTATATTTTATACCTACATTATTACATTCTATAATCTATATATATTACTTTATGCATTACAAATATTTCTATATTAATAAACTCAGAGATGTATTTTTTTCACAAATCAGGTTTGATTATTCAACTATAATAGTATATTTCTTCTGCTTTTTCTTCTTGTTACTTATTAAAGTTAAATGATACTTCCTAAGCTGAAAAGTACAAACTGTAGCAGTATGGTATCTGGATTTTATTTATAACTCCACCACTAACTCCCTGACGACCTCATGCAAATCACTTGTTAAATGGAATATTGTTGCCAATTGCATGCAGCTAATGAAGATAAAAGATTTTAATGGATGCGAAGTACTTCACATATTGACCAATTCACAGAATTCCCTCAGTATATATTTTATAGTTTTAGTAGTTTAGGGGTAGAAGTATTTTATTTTTATCTTTAGTAGTAATAACACCTTCTGTGTTTCCAAAATGTATTTCCTTGTTGATGGATACACATGTACAAATAATGGTAGAGTTTTATTTCACATCTCATAGATAGTTATATTCATTCTGCTCTTACTCCAGTGGCTATTTTCAATGCTTCTTATAAAAAAAGATGTAAGATGAAAAATACATTTTTATTTACAGTACACTTCTGCACATTTCTGAGAGACTGATAAGAAAATAAGTATGCTTATTTTATTTAGAATTTCTGGTACTTTCATTTTGCATCTTTGCAGAGAGTGTGCTGGAAAATAATTTAGGGAATCATAGGTAGAGAGAAAGGAATGTCGCATAATAAAGTTGTTGAAATGTATTCAATGGTATATTTCTTTTCCAGATACAGTTTTCATTACCTCCCTTTAAACTTGTTTATTTCCTTCCAACAATTTGTTCTCTAAGAAAGTATAAAATTATTAGGTCTCTGTGTTCAGAAGCTTACTTAATGTGCTATGCACTCCCATATACCCTTTCCCTAGGCTATTTATTATAGCACCAGCAGATGAAATTTAGATGTCAGTTAATGATGCAAGATGGGTCACAGCGATGATTTTTATTGGAAAAGGGGATAGCCTAAGAAAATGAAAATCTAAATCTATGCAATTTATATGGAATAGCTAAAAGACTTCTTAAACTTTGTTCAAATGTTAAAGACTGTAGTATCTACAGATTTTAATGAGTATTTCATTGTTGGTTTCCAACATACACTCTTATATGTGTATATTTTTGCCTAAATTTGTGCCTGTTTTTTCTACTCCTACCTACTTTAAAGTTTTAAAAATTGGATTCCTTAGGAATCACTCAAATATATAGTTTTCCACACAAAAAATACAGATTTATTTATAACCATGAATGAATAACCAGAAGCTAGTTTAGCTTTGCCGGCTAAAATGTCAGTCAATAACTTACTTACTGTATTCCTGAAATCAGATCACTTTGTGGGCCACAGCTAATTCTAGTAGAGAGGTCAACATCAAGCAGACCCTAGTAAGGTTGACCAGTTTTTGTGTCTTAGTTTTGACTTATGTAAATATTAAATATACTACTTAGAATATACTTTAAGTCTGTGTTTATGGATAAATATCATTTTGAATGAGTAATTCACAATGTCATCATTATTGGATGATCATTATCACTTAAATCATACCCTAGAAACAGAATGTATATCAAAGAAGAGAGAAGGGGATGAATATTTTTCGTATATCTTATGAGAGACATGTTCTACACGGAATTGTTGTTCAGAGTCAATCTGAATGTCACACTAAGTCCTAGTAAAGTTAAGACTCAGAAAGAGTGATTAACTTGCCCACTGTTATGTGAGAATTGATTTGACCCCATTATATATTACTGCAAACCCTGGGCTCTTCTAGCATAGCACTGTGCTTACCCAGGTGAGTTAGCTCAAGTTCCAAAAGTACAGATAAGTATATATTTTTCTTTCTTAACTCACTTTGTTCAGTTCACACGTAAGAAGAACCTGTCTTAAATGTCTATTTTTTTTAGCTTAGGCTATGTTATTCCCATACAGTACCACCATAGTCAATCATAAAATACTTTGATTCTCCAAAATATTCCCTTCTGTTCCTTCTCAGTCAGTTCCCAATATCTCAACCCTAGATATCCACCAGTCTGTTTTTGCATTTTGTTAATTAAGTTTGCCTTTTCTAGAATTACATACATAGGTATCATCTGGTACATAGAATTTCTGTCTAGCTTTTTTTATTTCAGCATGATGTTTCTTGAAATTCATTTATGTTCTTACATTTATCACTAGTCAGTTATCTTTTCTTGCTCAGTATTCAACTGTATGGATATACCATATTTTGTCTATTCATTTATTAATTAGTAGACATTTGTTTTGTTTGCATATTTTGATTAATGCGAGTGAAGTCCTTCTAAGCAGCCACGCATAAGTTTTTCATGGACATGTATTTTTATTTTTTTAGGTATTACCTAAAAGTGGGATTGATGAGTCAAATGTTAAGTGTTCAAGAGCATCCTTGTTTGAACACTTGCAGCACTCAGCCAAAGATGCCACAAAGCTCATGCCTTAGAGAAAAAGGCTACTATAGATCCTCTCAACAAAACAAAAACATATTTTACAAGGATGAAGCTTTTTCCCAAGCAACTTAACTTGCTGCAGGACTCAAATTTCATACTCATTAAAAGAAAATCTAGACATCTAATCAAAACTTGCTGCATATGAGAAAAAGCAGGAGAGCGTGATCCATAACAAAGAAAAATAAATGGTTTAGACAGACCCAGAAATAACACAGATAACACAATTATGAATTTAGCAAATAAGAACATTTTAAGTCTCCAAGGATTTTTACTGCAATTCGTGGTTTATAGCTATGCTATGGTTTCCCAATCCTAGATATTGAAATTAGTCAGTGATACAAAATTGGTGTTAGTTTTCCTTCTAAAAATAATAAAAGGCTTAAATTTGAAAAAAAATGCAAGGAAAGAAGAATATCCAATCAATTACAATATTTGCAAATTTGTTACTTTGTTGTAAAATGTATTATTTTCTTCCTTTGCAATTTACATGTGCTGCCTATGTGAAAGTTTATCTCATCTACAAACACAATTATTTATATAAATATTTCATCTACTATTGGGGTGGAATAGTACATATAAACTTTGAAAGTTATAGATCTGAAACATATGGACAATTATATTACTATTTCTCTTTATTCTGGGCTCCATGTGATCCATTTATTCTACATGAAAAATAATTCCTGATTCAAATAATTGACTGGGGTTGCTCATTTCCAGTTTTCTAGTATTAATTCATACTTCTATAATGAAAAAAGTTAACAACTGAATTGTCCATGTTCTTAAAATTCACTGTGTATAAAATTAAATATTTATTGTTTAAAAATTGTTTACAAAATTCGTTTGAGAGGGCTCTTCACATTGAACACTGATCCAGTTTGAATCCTTCCCATTGGTCTATACATGAAGGTCATGTGAATATTTATATATTGGCATATGCCAGTATGTGCCATAGCTTTTTTTAGGATGAGTATGCATGCACTTACCCACCCATTCAGTTGCTGTTGTTTCCTGTTTGACAGCATTGCAATTTCTTTTCTCATGATTCTGACCTTTGGATACACGTTTCACTATTCTGTGTACGTTTCCTGATAGTTATTTAAGACCATACATTCTAAATATGAACTTATTTTTATATTTCTGCTTTTATTGAAATGGAAACATGATACTTGCATGGCATACTTCACAGGCATTTCATGGATGGCTAAAAATGTTATTTACATATTATTTACTGAGGGGAGGAGCCAAAATGGCGGTACAGCATGGGAGATTTTGTGTGTCTCGCGTCCATGAAATGCAGCCAGACCAACACTAAACCATCCTGCACACCTAGAAAACTGGGCTGAGGATTCACACAACAATCTGCACAGCCTGAACCACAGAATTCAGCAGGTATGCGGCGCTGAGAGGTGAACTTGAGAAGCCCCGGAGGGCAGGGAGCGGCTTTTATGTGCAGAGAGAGGATGGAGGTGGTGGGGAGAATAGGAGAAAAGCACCCCTCCCCAAAAAGCAGCTGGAGAGAAAGTGGAAAAGTGGAAACAGCCGCAGGGACCGAACTAAAAAGGGAGAAAGGAGAGGGTTTAAATTCCATTAAGACTATAAACCGGGGGAGCACAGAGTCTGAAACTCCACACCTTCTTACCTGGTGGAGCTCCGGTGAGAAGGGCGAATCCCCAGGAGCAGAGTAGAGTCCGGGGTTCTTCAGGCCACACAGGGGAGAAGCGGGTCCCCTGCTGGGAGGACACCTGGTAAAGGCCCTGTGGGTACCCCAAAGGCAAAGGCGCCAGTGGACCCGGGAGAACAACCACATTCGCTGGTGCAGGAATCAGGTCATTAAGGGTGAAGCCTGGTGCCAGATGTGTGTTGTGATTTTCCATAATCCCTGAAATGCTGCTGCTACACTATCTCGCGAACATTTTCTAGGGTGGGCTGGCACCTGGCCGCAGTCTTTGGGCTTCGGCAGCAGCACGGTCACACAAACATTCCTGGGTGCCGCCAGCACCTGGTCATTGCTAGGTCAGACCCTCCTGCAGAACGGGTCAAAGCCGCAGTCCCTCAGAAGTAACAGGTCGGGAAAAACAGCAGCATCTGAGACAAAACTCAGAAGAGAGTTGCCGCCTACGGCTTGGTCATGGACGGTGTAAAAGCAGGGAGTGGACGGAAGCGGAAGACAGAAGACGGGTGCGCAATTGCTAATCGAGGAGAACAGAGTTCTGGTACTAGAGAACGGGTAGCTGGGTAAACCCATTTTCAAGGCTCCCACGCATGCTCAGAGGCACCTACAAGCACCACAACACTTCACCCCAGTATGCTAGCATCGCCATCTAGTGGAGAATGGAGCCATTACACTAAGCCCGGCCAAACTGGGTCAACCCTGCTCTTCAGGACACAACCTCTCCGCTGCCTTAGTTTATGGACTCTAAACGCTACACAGTTTGACTTCTAGGGGAAAACAAAGTAATTTAAGTTTTATTTCAGTATGTTCACTGGTCCATCTATTAAATTTTTTTTCCCTTTTTTCTTTTTCATGTCCTTTCTTTTTCTTGAATACAGAAAGAGAAAAAAAAATCATTTTAATTTTCAATTTTTATTAAAAATATTTTTCTTTATTTTTTCTACTATATTCTCTAATTTTGTGTAATTTTTTTCAAATTCTATTTTACTTTCATCATTTCATTTTAGTCTACATCAGTGTATTCGTTTTTTCAAATTTTCAAACAATGTCCTTTTTTTTCCTTTTTTTCTTTTCCCCATTTTTCTCTAATCTATCAAGCCCCTTTCAACACCCAGACCAAAACACACCTAGGATCTAGCATCGTTTATTCCATTTTGCGTGTGTGTGTGTTTTAATTTTTTAATTTTAATAATTAATTTTAATTTTTTTAATTTAATTTTTTTACCTCATTAATTCCTTTTCACCCTTCAAATAATGAAACAAAGGAATTCACCCCAAAAGAAAAAGCAGGAAGAAACGACAGCCAGGGACTTAACCAACACAGACACAAACAAGATGTCTGAACCAGAAAACAAAAATTAAAGGAGTTTGTGACCACTAAAACAGCCCTGCGAGAAATTTTAAGGGGGACTCTCTGAGGGGAGAAAAGATGAAAAACAAAACAAAACAAATAAAGACCAAAAGCAACAAAGACTAGAAAGGACCAGAGAACACCACCAGAAACTCCAACTCTACAAGGAACATAATCGCAATAAATTCATATCTTTCAGTACTCATTCTAAACACCAATGGACTCAATGCTCCTATCAAAAGACATAGGGTAACAGAATGAATAAGAAAACAAGATCCATCTATATGCTGTTTTCAAGAGACCCACTTTAGACCTAAAGATACCTTCAGATTAAAAATAAGGGGATGGAGAACCATCTATCATGCTAACGGTCAACAAAAGAAAGCCGTAGTAGCCGACTTATATCAGACAATATAGACTTTAAAATAAAGACTGTATCAAGAGATGAAGAAGGGCATTACATCATAATTAAGGGTCTATCCACCAAGAAGACCTAACAATTGTAAACATTTATGTGCCAAGTGTGAGAGCACAATATATACATTAATTAATCACAAATATAAAGAAACTCATGATAGTAATACCATAATAATAGGGGACTTCAACACCCCACTCACAGCAACGGACAGATCATCTAATCAAAAAAGCAACAAGGAAACAATGGCTTTGAATGACACACTGCACCAGATGGACTTAACAGATATATTCAGAACATTTCATCCTAAAGCAACAGAATATACATTCTTCTCAAGTGCACATGGAACATTGTCCAGAATAGACCATATATTGGGACACAAATCAGCCCTAAGTAAGTGCAATAAGATCGAGATCATACCGTGCATATTTTCAGACCACAAAGTTATGAAACTTGAAATCAACCACAAGAAAAAATTTGGAAAGGTAACAAATATTTGGAAACTAAAGAACATCTTACTAAAGAATGAATGGGCTAACCAAGAAGTTAAAGAGGAAATGAAAAAGTTCATGGAAGCCAGTAAAGATGATAACACCACAACCCAAAACTTCTGGGATGCAGCAAAGGCAGTCATAAGAGGAATGTATATCGCAATCCAGGCCTTCCTAAAGAAGTAAGAAAGATCTCAGATACACAACCTAACCTTATGCCTTAAAGAGCTGGAAAAGAAAAGCAAAAAAAGCCCCAAACCAGCAGAAGACAGGAAATAATAAAGATTAGAGCAGAAAATAATGCGATTGAAACGAAAAAAACAGTAGAACAGATCAACGAAACCAGAAGCTGGTTCTTTGAAAGAATTAACAAAATTAATAAAACACCAGCCAGTATGATCAAAAAGAAAAAGGAAAGGACCCAAATAATTAAAATCAAGAATGAAAGAGGAGAGATCACAACCAACACAGCAGAAATAATAATAATAAGAGAATATTATGAGCAATTACATGCCAATAAAATGGGCAATGTGGAAGAAATGGGCAAATTCCTAGAAACATATACACTACCAAAACTGAAACAGGAAGAAATAGAAAATTTTAACAGACCCATAACCAGTAAAGAAATCGAATTAGTAATCAAAAATCTCCCAAAAAACAAGAGTCCAGCGCCAGATGGCTTTCCAGGGGAATTCTACCAAACATTTAAGGAAGATTTAACACCTATTGTCTTGAAGGTGTTCCAAAAAATAGAAATGGAAGGAAAACTTCCAAACTCTTTCTATGAAGCCAGCATTAATTTGATTCCAAAACCAGACAGAGACCCCACTAAAAAGGAGAAATATATACCAATTTTCCTAATGGATATTGATACAAAAATCCTCAACAAGATATTAGCCAACAGGATACAACAATACATTAAAAATTATTCACCACAACTAAGTGGGATTTATACCTGGGATGCTGGGCTGGTTCAATATCTGCAAAACAATCAATGTGATTCATCACATTACTAAAAGAAAGGACAAGAACTGTATGATACTCTCAATAGATGCAGAGAAAGTATTTGACAAAATACAGTATACTTTCTTGATAAAAACCCTCAAGAAAGTAGGGATAGAAGGATCATACCTCAAGATCGTTAAAGCCATGCATGAAAGACCCAACGCTAATATCATCCTCAATGGGGAAAAACTGAGAGTTTTCCCCCTAAAGTCAGAAATAAGACAGGGATGTCCACTCTCACCAGTGTTATTCAACATAGTATTGGAAGTCGTAGCCTCTGCAATCAGACAACACAAAGAAATTAAAGGTACCCAAATACATCAGGAGGAGGTCAAACTTTCACTTTTGCAGATGACATGATATTCTATATGGAAAATCCAAAAGATTCCACAAAAAAATAAAAAAACTGCTAAAACTGATTCATGAATTCATCAAAGTTGCAGGATATAAAATCAATGCACAGAAATCAGTTGCATTCCTATACACCAACAATGAAGCAACATAAAGACAAATCAAGGAATCAATCCCATTTAAATTGCACCAAAAACCATAAAATACCGGGGCGCTTGGGTGGCTCAGTCGGTTGAGCGCCCAACTTCGGCTCAGGTCACGATCTCGCGGTCCGTGAGTTCGAGCCCCGCGTCAGGCTCTGGGCTGATGGCTCAGAGCCTGGAGCCTACTTCCGATTCTGTGTCTCCCTCTCTCTCTGCCCCTCCCCCGTTCATGCTCTGTCTCTCTCTGTCTCAAAAATAAATGTTAAAAAAAAATTAAAAAAAAAAAACCATAAAATACCTAGGAATAAATCTAACCAAAGAGGTGAAAAATCCATACCCTGAAAACTATAGCAAGCTTATGAAAAAAATTGAAGACGACACACAAAAAAAATGGAAAAAGATTCCATGCTCCTGGATAGGAAGAACAAATACTGTTAAAATGTCGATACTACCCAAAGCAATCTACATATTCAATGCAATCCCTATCAAAATAACACCAGCATGCTTCACAGAGCTAGAACAAATAATCCTAAAATTTGTATGGAACGAGATAAGACCCAGAATAGCCAAAGCAATCTTGAAAAAGAAAACCAAAGCTGGAGGCATCACAGTCCTGGACTTTAAGATGTATTACAAAGCTGTAATCATTGGGGCGCCTGGGTGGCTCAGTCAGTTAAGCGTCCGACTTCAGTTCAGGTCATGATCTTGCGGTCCGTGAGTTCGAGCCCTGCGTTGGGCTCTGTGCTGACTGCTCAGAGCCTGGAGCTTGTTTCAGATTCTGTCTCCCTCTCTCTGACCCTCCCCCATTCATGCTCTGTCTCTCTCTGTCTCAAAAATAAATAAAAACGTTAAAAAAAAAAAAGCTGTAATCATCAAGACAGTGTGGTACTGCCACAAAAACAGACACCCAGATCAATGGAACAGAATAGAGAACCCAGAAATGGACCCACAAACGTATTGCCAACTAATCTTTGACAAAGCAGGAAAGAATATCCAATGGAATAAAGACAGTCTCTTCAGCAAGTGGTGCTGGGAAAACTGAACAGCGACATGTAGGAGAATGAACCTGGACCACTTTCTTACACCATAAACAAAAGTAAATTCAAAGGATGAAAGACCTCAATGTAAGATGGGAAACCATCAAAATCTTCGAGGACAAAGCAGGCAAAAACTTTTTTGATCTTGGCTGTGACAACTTCTTACTCAACACGTCTCCGGAGGCAAGGGAAACAAAAGCAAAAATGAACTATTGGGACCTCATTAAAATAAATCAATATTTTGCACAGTGAAGGAAACAATCAGTAAAACTAAAAGGCAGCCTATGGAATGGGAGAAGATATTTGCAAATGACATATCAGACAAAGGGCTAGTATCCAAAATCTATAAAGAACTTATCAAACTCAACACCCAAAAAACAAATAATCCAGTGAAGAAATAGGCAAAATACATGAATAGACACTTTTCCAAAGAAGACATCCAGATGGCCAACCAACACATGAAAAAATGTTTAACGTCATTCATCATCAGGGAAATACAAATCAAAACCACAATGAGATACCACCTCACACCTGTCAGAATGGCTAACATTAACAACTCGGGCAACAACAGATATTGGTGAGGATGTGGAGAAAGAGGATCTCTTTCACATTGTTGGTAGGAATGCAAGCTGGTGCAGCCACTCTGGAAAAAGTGTGGAGGTTCCTCAAAAAATTAAAAATAGAACTATCCTACAAACCAGCAATTGTACTACTAGGTGTTTATCCAAGGGATACAGGTATGCTGTTTCGAAGGTACATATGCGTCCCCATGTTTATAGCAGCACTATCAACAATAGCCAAATTATGGAAAGAGCCCAAATGTCCATCGATGAATGAATAAATAAAGAAGATGTGGTATATATATACAATGGAGTATTACTCGGCAATCAAAAAGAATGAAATCTTGCCATTTGAAACTACGTGGATGGAACTAGAGGGTATTATAGTGAAATTATAATTCACTAATTATAAGTGAAATTAGTAAGTGAAAGTGAAATTAGTAAGAGAAAGACAAATATCATATGACTTCATTCATATGAGGACTTTAAGACACAGAACAGATGAACATGAGGGAAGGGAAGCAAAACTAATATAAAAACAGGGAGGGGGACAAAACATAGGAGACTCTTAAATATGGAGAATAAACAGAGGGTTACTGGAGGGGTTGTGGGAGGAGGGACGGGCTAAATGGGTAAGGGGCACTAAGGAATCTACTCCTGAAATCATTGTTTCACTATATGCTAACTAATTTGGATGTAAATTTAAAAAAATAAAATTAAAAATAAAGAAAGAAAAAAATATTATTTACTAAGCATTCTTTAACAGGATTTTACAAGCAGTAAAACCTTTGGTCACAATTTATGAAAAACTACTCTCCAAAGTATATATTCATGTTGTTTAGCCTAAGGTGATCATCATTAAAATTACTGTCCTCAGGGGCACCTGGGTGGCTCTGACAGTTGAGTGTTGACTCTTGATTTTTGCTCAGGTCATGACGGCAGGGTCATGGGATCAAGCCCCACATCAGACTCTGCACTAAGCATGGAGCCTGCTTAAGATTCTCTCTCTCCCACTACCTCTCTTCCCCACTCACATTCTCTCACTCTTTAAATTAATAAAAAAAATATTGTACTCAAATTCATTTTAATGTCTGACATACACTATTTTGAATGGTTTGCATAATATAACTTGTTCTAACATGTTTTGTATTGGACCAAAGAGGCTATCAAAGTATGGTGAGTCCTTATTTCTTTTTTGTGATTTTCTTCCCTATATTTCACGTAAAGTATTTACATGTGTAACAAACAAAATCTCCTCTAAATCTTGATGTAAAGGTCTTTTGAAATACTTTTCCTACATTAACATAAAGCAAATTAGCAACAAGATTGCATCACATGGCGATATTGTTTTTCCATCAAACTCTTTATCTTCCTTTCAGTCCAGAAAACTTCAGTGACTTTTCCCAGGAGAAAGCCTTCAGCAAAGTAAGGACACTTCAGAGCACAGAATAGGAGAATTATAAAACTGTCATAGATGTCAGAATATATTGCAATCAGCAGCACAGGAGCATTGCCTGGAAAACAGCCATTTCATCTAAGGAGTTCTTTATGGTCTGGTAAATTGCATTACATTTAAACAAAATAGAAATGACATTCTTACACAAAATAGTTTAATCACTCAGTACATGGTTAATTTTTCTGACATACCCTGTTTCTTCATTTTATGAAACGTGCATTTTTTTATTTACTTTGGATTCAAGAGAGCATATAGAAATAAACTTTATTTTAGCAAAGGGGATGTGAACATAGAAAGAAAGGAAAGGGGGAAAAAAAGCCCCCTACCTCAGCGAGAGAAACAATACAGATTTTTATAAAGAGAATGTGGAAAATAACTTCAAATATTAAATCTAAATATAGTAACACTGTGTGTGTGTGCATGTGTGTGCAATTGCATTGATAGACAGGGAAAAGAAGAGAAAGAATAAAATATGAAGAGGCAGTACTAAAATAGCAACACTAGTTTTAAATAAGACTGTTAATCAAAACATGTCTTGCTAACTTTAAAGTCTTGTTATCTTGAATAGGGACCATTTTAAATGGAGACCCATAATATTGAATATATTGCTCTGGTTAGCATGATTTTTTTCCTCTTCTTCATTTACATCATTTTATCCTTCTTTGTTCTATTTTTTAACTTATGCTCACATTTCAAGGCATTGGACTCATTTGGTCATGTCATTAAGAAGTGCTGGATCCAGGATTTTATTATTTGATTATTGAGTGTTTTGCACACTCTGAAGCAAATTAGTATTCCAGCTTTGTTGCTCAATTCTAGACACTGAACGCAGATAGAACACATTATACGTTAGACTAGTTAAGAGGTTTTAAATTAGATTTGTGACTTGAAAGTTTGAATAAGAAAACTAATAGAACACAAAATGAAGCAGAGGGAAAATTAGATTAATTATCGACATCATTCAGTGTGAATGGTTGCTGATATAGTATGTTGTTGAGTGGTATTTTGGTACTAAAACATGCCTTAATTTTGCCTGTATTAAGTTGCCATAATTGTTGTAAAAAACACAGATACATGTTTACAGATCATAATATCCTGGGGTATTTTTTAAATAAAAATATATTTAAATAGGTCATTTACATTCTTTCTCTCTCTCCCCCTGTCTCTTTCTCCCTCTCTTACTCTTCTTTTAGGAACATTTAATTTGTGATTAATTCAAGTATTTATTTTGTATATTTTTCTCCATTAAAACAACTGCTTTAACTTGTTAGCTCAAGATACTATATATTAAATGCAAAGACATATACTTTTCTTAGTCATTTTTGTTCTCTAACCCCCCTGAAAAGATATTACGTTCCACTCACCCAGAGAAAATGCCAAAGAATAATGACATCTGCAGGAATGCACATTTCAGTGTAACAACAAAGGTCAAACTCTCTTGATCTATTTCTGAGGCTACTTCTTCTTACTTTAGGTAATCAAGACAGATTGAATCCATCCTCCAAATCTGATTCATTCAGGTGCCTTAAATTTCCTATGTCGTGTTGTGTGTCTGTGTATGTGCGTGTGTGTGTGTGTGTGGTGTGATGTGTGTGTGTTTTGCTCTTGTTTTAGTCTTTTCTAATGGCAATGACATTGATATTTAACTGAAATAATTCCTACTGTTTCATCAAACATGCCTGGATAAACATCCACCTGTTCCTCATAAATGGCATCAGGTGCTCATTCTGTGTGACAAGCTATATTTTAATTTTAAATATTCATTTTTTAATACTCTGAACCTCAGTAGGGTGAGATTGCCATAATGCCCTCTGGTTGATAAAATAGTAGGAGAATCTGGTAAGAAGGTTTGTAATTTCTGCTTGATAATGAATGAAGCATGACAATTATTATTAAGTAATTAACACAAACACAATATAGTTCCTAGTTAAGATTTTATTTATAATTTTATGCTATTGATGATATAAATTTCGAGTTAGGAATAAAATTACTTATCTCTCTATAAAACAACTAAGTGAGTTATACAATATTTCTTTTATATCTGCATTTTATGTAATGTAAATCTTTTTAATACCTATATTTCTTTCACTTTAAATCCCAGCTGATTAAAATAAAGTGATAAAGCTCTTGAATTGAGGTGGAAATGTGGATCACATATATTTCTTTAGGTAAAAATGCAGCTTTCATAGGTAACACAAAGTATCAGAACATCAAATCAGACTATCACAAACCCGAAATTTTACTATCAGGCTTTACTATTAATTGTAAGTAATAACTAAGGACAATATTCAGAAGAAGCAGGGTGAGGTCTGAGAATGCCTTTATATCTCCAGAGTTCCTCTCTTGCCTTCTCAGGATGCACTCGGACTAAGGTTAGTATATTGAAAATCTGAATTTTGCATGTATCACCCTGACTTAACGGAGAGATGGTCAGCCCTAAAACATCTGCACTTATTGTTGCACAGCCTGTGTACTATTTTCTGTGAGGCATGCTTCAAAATTTCATGAGTCCAGGTTTGTGTACAAAGTATTGTACACAGACTAAGCACAGCACATTCTGTGAAATCTTTCCATACACAGGAACTCTTCAGCTAGCAAATAGCATTCGTGAGACTTCTAGGGATTCTGTCATTAGCACATGTATGTGAAGGTTTGACCAGATTATCTTTATCCATTTATTTCCAAGGATATTCCCCTTCTTCCACTAAAATCATAAGATGAAAGAAAAAATTGAAGATTTGCTATTAACCATTTATTGGCAGTTTTAACATCTGTGTTGCTTATTACGTGAAGGATTCAAGGGAAAAAGAGGAAATATATGTAAGGAGCTTACAACAACGCTTGACAAAAATAAGTTTTATATATTAATATGATTGTTATCCTGTTAAATATAAATAGTTCTTATTTCTAGAAAAATTAAAAACAAATATTTATAATTTTAGTAGAGTCTTTTAAAATCCAGAAACACTTTATGGGTCTAAGTAAAACATAAATTGCTTCGTAAATAAGGATAGAAAAGGAGTCTGAACATAATGTTTGAGAATGAAAAACAATCTTTACTAATCAGATATCTGCTTTTACTGCCTGCTACAATGGAAGAATATGTTCCTCAGGCACTGTATGAGACTAAATTTTCATATGGTTAAAGTCATGAGAATTTTAAAAATCACACCAAAATCTTCCCATGTTGCATGCTATTATTCCAAACAAATGAACAAACAAACAAACAGGATCAATTTCAAGAAAACTATCCGTTTCACTTATTGCTTAAAATATGCAGTTCAATACATTTAGAAATTACAAGGTACGAGCTATCACTATGTTAGAGGGAAAGGAAAACTATATTACCATTAGTTCAAATAATGAATATTTTATGATTAGGAATAAAATGTTCATTGACTTGTACAAATCAGACTTGGAAACAGTCTCAGTGGAGGCTAAGAAAGAACCTAAAGCCAAGCATAATGTGATTACCCTGATGAGCATAGATCCATGGCTGAGAGAGGAAACACGACAGTAATGTGTACTCATACATAACATACGTATGTATGGATACATATCCAATGTCTATCCCATCAGGACTGCTCACAGAAGATGGCAGATCAGGAAAATAACACAGTTGGGATTGTTTATATTGAAAGCTAGATTGTTCAGGAATTGAATAAAATAACTGGATAATTATGGCAACAGAAATAAAATGGATCTTGTGCAGCATGAACTGAAAGACCTGTAAAGGAATATCTTATGTAAATGTAATTATCATCTCTTTTGATAATATAACCTGAGGTTCAGAAGATTTTTGCAGAAATAATCCTACAGCGAATATCGAAAATGAAGGGGGCAGCATAAATCAAGTGAGTAGCCACAAGTTACCAAGCATGCTTCCGTATTTATCCTGGATCGCTGCCAATTCTGTCTCTCTACTATATACTTTCCTTGGAAACTTAGGTATGGAGCTTTCATTTTATTTTTTAAGTGTCCATTATCTTTCTTAGGATAGGGGAAGTACACTTACTTTCAAAAAAGAAAATTCCAGGCTGAACAGATAAATCTCATTTTCTAAGTTCAAGGCATCCTGGGTAAATATTTATTTTAATTTATTCAATATTCACAACACTCTTGTTGAAGGAGTGATGCAGATGACTTTATCATCATTTGTACTAAATTTTTTTTTAAAAAAAGGATTAGAATATTGTGCTTTACTTGTCCAGGTTGCCATAGCAAACATACAGCAACATTAGCATTTGGCACCACATATATATGGCATAAAAATACAAGATAGTTAGACTAACACATGTGGGATCTGAAAGATTAAGGACACTGTCAAAAAAAATGGCAATGTTAGTGGTGAGCAATTAAGAGGAGACTGGTAGGTTTTGACAGCAATAAGTGAAATAATAGGCCAGCTAGGTGTTTATCAGGAAGACAGGAAAAAGACAGTTCAAAAGAACCTTCTTGGGATTCAGCTTCAAAGGAGACTTCCTTAATTTGGAACATACTCTGTAGCAACTTATTCATCAAGGCATTATCAAAAACAACGTAGAGATCAACTAGAATCACTAGAAGTAAACATGTGGGTGTGATACTACAAGAGGCAGACCAGGCAGAAAGTCATCCACTGGGTATGGGGTGTCAGGAAGTGGTGCAACATGAGGCTGAATCTGCAGGGGAAATGGACTTCACCAGTCTATTAAAATCAATAAAGAAGTAAACAATCAAAACTAACAATAAAAAGGTATTTTTCAATTAAAAAAAAAAAACATTAGATGCATTGGTGCTTGGCTGGTTCAGTCAGTAGAGCATGTGACTTTTGATCTCAAGGTCGTGAGTTCAAGCCCCATGTTGGGCTTGGAGTCTACTTTGAAAAAAAAAAAAAGTTAAAAAAAGTCATCAACCACAAAAAATAAAATGCCAGGCAACAAAGGATGTTGAGCAGAAATTAGAACCCTATTACACTGGTAGTGAGAATATGTAATTGTGTGATCATTTTGGGAAAAAAATATAGCAGTTCTTCAAAATATTAAATGTAAAGTTTTGATACCACCCAGCAATTCCATTTGTAGATATATTCTCAAAACAAATGAAAATCTATGTCACACAAAAACGTGTACAAATATGTTCATAGCAACCATTTCATAATGGAACAATGTGAACTAAAAGTGGAAGAAACACACATGTCCATCAACTAATGAATGGCTTAGTTAATGTGGCATATCTATAAAATGGTCTATTCATTAATATCTATATCTACAAAATTATCTATTCATTAATAAAATAGAATGAAGTCCTGATACATGGTATAATATGAACGAACTTTCAAAATGGTATGCTAAGTAAAAAAGGCAGTCAGCAATATAATACATCATATGATTCCATTTATGTGAAACAACCAGAACAAACAAGTCTCTAGAATGGAAAGTAGATGAGTGGATGCCTAGGGATGGAATTCAGGTACAATGGGGAGTACATAGTTTCTTTGGGTGATTAAAGTATTCTAAAATTAGATAGTGCTTATGAATCCAGACCTTTGTGAATACATTTAAAAAAACATTGACTTGAACACTTTAAATGGGTTAACTGTAAGTCATATAAATTACTGAAAGCTGTTAAGAAAAAACAAAGAAAATTAATTGGAAGCATGTTAGGAGAACTTAACAGTGATTTTGTAATAACCTAAGAATAATTAAAATAAAATATGAGGGGAAAGGATTGGGAAGAGACAAATATTAGATGGATAGATAGATAGATAGATAGATAGATAATCTCAACTGAATTAACAAAATGTGCATTGGTAGAATATTAATGGAACTTGAAAGAACACTGGGAGAAAACTTTTAAGTACAAGTTTGAGAGCAAAAGCCAAAGATTGAGCTATATATTTTGTTTTGTATTTTCTTACAAAAATCATGAGGAAACTGACTGTTTTCTCATAATGCAAAATTAATGTGCACTTTAGCCTTGTAGAGATCATTTGGTCTGGTTAAGGGACTGTGCTATATACATAGAATGTCCCAATCATATTGAGCCCATAAAGATACTTCTTTTGAATCATAGACCATCAGTAGTTAGAGTCTCTATTCAGATTTAAGGCAAATGGTAAATCTAAAAGATGCAATTACCTGAAGAGTATGAAAAATTTAGCTAAATCTAATTTTGTGTGATAAACAGAAAATATGAAAAGTCTGTTGTGAGTACTTTTCTTATTTTGTGGGAATATCAGAAATCTGTTTTGAAAAATCCATGTAGATTTGATTATAATCTTTCTTCATTTATTTTCCAAAATATTTAGAATACACGTATCTGTGTTTTATAAGTAAATTTTATTGCATAATTTTTGAATAGGTTTGATCTAAAGTCAGTTAGTTTATTCAGCTTTTCCATACTCCCTTAATTTTTTCCAACAGTAGAAAATATAAGCTTACGTACTTGTTTCAGATCCCAATTCATCTTTGTGCCATCTGTCTAGCATGATAGTCTTTTTGAACTTTTACACCAAATATCTACTTTAATGTTAAAATAACATATTGTTTAAACATTTGTGAATTAGGGGCTCCTGGGTGGCTCAGTTGGTTAAGTGTCCGACTTTGGCTCAGGTCATGATCTCCCGGTTTGTGGGTTCGAGCCCCGCGTGGGGCTCTGTGCTGACAGCTCGGAGCCTGGAGCCTGCTTCCGATTCTGTATCTCCTTCTCTCTCTGCCCCTCCCCCACTTGCGCTCTGTCTCTCTCTATCAAAAATAAATAAACATAAAAAAAACTAAAAAAAAAATTGTGAATTAAAAGCCATTCTTAAGGAATAAAAATGACAACAAAGAAAGAAACATATTGGAACGAGTCAGCCACACTGAAGAAAACATGTGACGTATTTGGCTCACTGGCCAGAACAGAAGATGGCTGATTTGTACTGTGCTGACTAAAACGCTCTATTACAGAAAGGAACAGTGGCATTAAATTAGCCGATCTGAATTTATTTTTTTCTATCAAATCAGAAATCATTTAATAAACATACTAGATGTTTAGGTCTAGAACTTTAGAATGACAGTTTCCTTAATTGGAGTCTTTAATTTTGGTGAGTGGCAAGCCTTTAAGAAAACATAATTTGAGTAATTAGAAATTGTTTCTAGGTTAAATGCTCTAGAGAGTGACATAAGAAAGGAAACTGTTTAGTGACCAGCAATGAAAGCTGACATCTAATTCATGTATTCAAGTTGGTAACCTAATCAGACAGAAAAACATAAATCTTTCCAAGTTACATTAGAAAAATACAGTCTTACTATTCCTTAATAATGGGGTATGACATAAAGAAAAAAACTATAAAGAAACCATAAAGCATATCAATCATTTGTTGGTATTAATAAATAAACTGTAATTTAAAATACTCCATGAGTGACGCTGGATGACACAAGCAAATCTATTAATTTATTAATAATCACACATTTTTGACATATATGCAAAGGACTGCAAAAAACACATTAAATAATTAAAGCTCCACTTAATTTTAAATTATTTGTCTGTTATCTACCTATCTACATATTTATCTATGAATTTACAAATGTGTACATATTTTTTCTAAACTTTTTTTAATTTACAAGGCTTGGAAGCAAAAATATCCCAGTAACAGTACATACATCTAGCTCCCAGATCTTGGCTCATAGTGTAATTTGCCACTAAAAACATCCAATGTCGCAAAGAGATATATAGTTCAGACAAGTTCGAATCATGAAATTTCCAGGTAAGTCTTTAGAGCCTCTCTCTGCCAGAGAACAGGAAGTACTGAGAGACTAGAAGAGTTTGCAAAGACCGAGGCAAGCTTCAGAGTCTTCACGACAGTCACATGAGAGCATTAAATAGTTCTAATTAATTATAAAATATGAAACAAACCGGGCAGCTGGGTGGCTTGGTAGGTTGAGCGTCTGACTTCAGCTCAGGTCATGATCTCGCTGTCCGTAGGCTCAAGCCCCACGTTGGGCTCTGTGCTGACGCTCAGAGCCTGGAGCCTGTTTCGGATTCTGTGTCTCCCTCGCTCTCTGCACCTCCCCCAGTCATGCTCTGTCTCTCTCTCTCTCTCTTTCAAAAATAAATATTTAATAAAATAAAATAAAATATGAAACAAACCAATCAGTCCATAGTGATACCCAGAGAAGGATGAAAAGAACTCATTTTACACCATTTGAACTACATATGACACCATGTGTTTATTCATAAAATTGGTAATTTAAAGGGAAGTAGGTGAGCATTTATTCTGTCTTTCTAAAAGGATCATATTTAATGCTTGGAAATCTATTCATCTATTCATTACTTTCTTTAGTCTATTTATATCATTAGTAATAATGGCTTAGGTTTGGATTGTTCAAGATTACGTGGGTTCAGAAATGGTGGGCTATATTCTTCTGCTTTTTATCAAAAAGGAAATAAAAGAAGAAAGGAAGGAAGACAAATGAAATAAAATTTCCATAATTTATATGGATTGTTTATATAATTCATATAATTGTGTGCATGAAATAAAAGGATTTCAGCAGTTCTACACGTCAGTAAAGATTTAGAGAAAATATAGTCATAGTAAGAAACAAAGAGAGAATGAAATTGTGTTGCAACTCTTCTATTTCTGCTAGTACAAAACAGGCCATTTATAGACCGCACATGCAAATGAGAGAGTATTTTAATGACCACAATCATTATATGGAGTCACAAATTGCTAAGTACTCATTTTTTTTGGAAATTATTAGGTATTGAAAATACTAAGAGGGGTACCTGGGTTGCTCAATCAGTTGAGCGTTGGACTTCAGGTCATGAGCTCATGGTTTATGAGTTCGACCCGCTACAATGGGCTCGTTGCTGTCAGTGCAGAGCCCATTTTGATCCTCTGTCCCCCTCTCTCTGCCCTTCCCCTGCTCTCAGTCTCTCAAAACCAAGTAAACATTAAAAAGTAAAAAGAAAAAAATTGAGACGAGGAGGGAAATAAGAGGATAATTGCCTTACGACCAAGAAAACCTCTTCTCAAAATCTATTAAACTGATTTTTCTTCAAGGCTTATGAAAAACAAATTAAAATGCAGTGCTTTTCTTAAATAAAATTTTATTCAATATTTAATATGAAATTTCTGTCCATATAGGTAAGTAAGTTATTATTCTCGTACTAAACATTAAAGTTCATAGTTAGAAAATGCTTTGGCCTCTTGCTGATCTTGCCAGAGGACCACATTTCCTGACACCAGGAGTAACTCTCTCCAGTGGGAAACAACCAAGCCTGTGAAGTCAAAAAACACAACCCAAGGTGAAAAGTCACAACGTTCTGAGTAGAAAGGTCTGTTTATACCTGAACACAAGTCTAGTTCCTGGATTTCCGAGTTATCTACACAAATTAAGTTCCCTTTTACTGGCTTGGAGTTGAAATTTGGTCACTGGTACCAGCAGACCCCAATTGATAAAACAAGCAGTGAAATTTTTACTGAAAGTTTGTGGGAGAAGGAGTTTCAGAAGACGGAAAGGCTAGTATTTATTAGTCAGGAGATACTAACGAAAAAAGAAATCAGAGCGAGATGGAGCAGCTGGTTATTAAGAATATTTTAGGATATGTGTGAGGAAAAGAGAATGATTTAATGCATATTTTAAATTAAATTTTCCATCATTAAGTGTGATATAACTCTCTTCTGTATATGCCACTGAAGTTTTAGTAAAATCATTCTACAAAGTGGTAGGATCAGGTTTGGGGAACCAAACCTGATTTATGGGGAATAAATCTTTTACCTTGAAAAAATAATTAGCATACATTGTGATATTTGACCCATTTTGAGAAGCACTTAATGTCTGGTTCCATTATTGCTAAAAAAAAAAAAAAAAAAAAAAAAAAAGACTAAACACAAATAGAGTTGGGAGAGGGGGTTGGGGTTGAAAATATTTCATGGTGACCATTCTTTTGTATAAACATAAGAGGAACCAAAAACATATATTTTAATGACCCTGAAGAAAAATAATTGTTAAGCAGAGATATTCATTCAGTGTTCGAAAAAGCCCATTATGACTAAACTCACAGTACAAGCACATACTGTGAAAGTTAATGCACTATATATTACTTATGCAACTACATTTAGCCATTGCCAAAGATTTCAAAATTGAGCTAGATATATTATACACAAGAGAATACTTTACTTTGAAATCCCCACACACTTTAGAATAGATAAGGGTGAAATCCAGAGTAAGACTCCTTTTATATTTGTTGTTCTGCATTAGGAGCAAGCTTTGCATATTCATATAATTGTGTGCATGAATATTAAAATAATATTACATTGTCATCTTATTAGATTACCGCCAGCAAAGTCAAAAAAGAGAATTTGAAAACGGTTAGTATTTAGCTTCTATCTTGATCATTACCAAAGAAGGTTATTATTACCTGACATTGAACCAAGATATGCCTTTTTAACATTCTGCACAATTGTCATAGCTGGTTAAAAAGTACAAAGGCACAAAATTATAAGGATAAATGATAAAAGAAAATAAATGTAAAAGGGGATAAAAGGATTGTTTCTTCCATTGGGTTTTATTTCGGATACATCCATTCCTAACCTTTATTAAAGCGAGTAATTAACATGAAGCATATTCACGGAGAACTCAGTAGTACCACACGAAGTACAGGTTCCTGAATCTGGTCTATGAAGGATATTGCAGAATTAATATTTAAATGGCTTAGCTTTTCAGCTACAGAATGTGCTAAAAATCAGGTACCCTGGGTCCTCTTAAGGTTGTTTTCTGTTACAAAATTATTTCAATCATACTGAGAGAATTTTAGCTTATCTAGATCTCACAATACCAGAAAAACAATTAGTTTTGGCAAAGCAATTTGAACAACTTTCTATTTTTGGACAACTTGTTGTACTATCACTAAAAATGCTGATATAGTGCAGCTTAAAAGGTGAAATATATCTTAGATAGTACTGATAAAGCAACAGAAATGACATTACCTTAAACTTGCTTCACTGGTTCCCATCAAAAGAGTCTTAAGGGGATTTCAGGTAACTCTTAATCTTCCCATCCTTTCTAGGAGAAAATCTGTCAGAACTCTGTTGTGACTTAGATACATGTTCCCCTTCCTAAGGAAAGTTCCCTCACTGCCTAGTAATGCAAGTCCCAAGAAGAGTCATAAATCTTATTTGGAGAGTGGAGTTATAGTCTGAACCAAGTAGGAGATTTGGAACTTGTGCTCCTTTGGGCTGGAATATTGTTTAGTTACACAATTTATTTTTGTATTATGGGACTGTTGACACAAATGTGTTGAATATGTGCATTTTTATGTACAACTTCAAAAAAAAACAAAAGAGGACTTCTCGTATGTTTGAATTGGTGACTGAAAATTATTTAGGAAAAATATTTTAGCCACCTAACACAATTGAAGTTTCAAAGCAAATGTTGATACCAAAAGACATTAAGGGGAATTATGTTAAAATGGGCCAGACACTTGGAGATCATCTGACGGACACTGGATCTTGATCAAGCTCTGCTAGGGTAAGTTTTCATTTTAGTTGTTGTTGGATGACCATAGGTTTCTGAGCTGAAGAATCTCTTAGGAAGTATTGGCCTAAGTAACCCATGTTCTGTTTTGCATGACATATAGGGCATGCATACACAACACATCACACAGGATTTCAAACCTGCACCTATCTATGGGTTTTCTGCACACTGGATGAGGCCGGGAATGTGTCTGTTGGTGGAAAGGAATATCAATAGCTCACAATTGTCTAGGCAAAATGAAACAATTGCATATGGTATTCCAACTTGTGTTGTTAATCTGAAAAGACTGATTCTTTTGTCCTGCTGAGGCTCTGTATGTCTCACTACTCCAGGTTTGTAGAACGGGTTTGCCATCAGAAATCGGCTGAGGTGGGTTTGGTACCAGTTAACTGCCCTGCTGAGTTAGTTTCTAGAGGTTCACCAGTTTTCCTGCCTAAGAATAAAATTTAGGAAACATCAGAGAAATATATACCTATACAGCATATCATAATGAGCTAAAAGACAATTCAGAATTCAATTATGTGTAACTGAGAACACATGTGTTCTTTTAGTATTGGTAAGATTTTTATCTTTTATAACTGTTTCCTTCAAGGTTCTTTGACTTTTGTCTAGCTTTTATTTTCCTTCTACACTGAAGTATTCTCATAGGTAGATTTGGTGTCGTCTACAAAAAATACATGAAAAATATGTCATTTTACTTTTATAGTTTAATTTAGTTCCAAATTTTCTTCCTTTCTTCCTTTCCTCCTTTCTTCCTACCTTTTTCCTTTCTTTGTTTCTTCCTTTCTTTCTTTCTTTCCTACCTTTTGGGTTTAGATAATTATAAAATAATAATAAAACCAAAACAATCCAAAAAACTCCCTCTTTTTACATGTTATTTCACCATGGGGTTATGTTATCAGAGGCAAAGAGGAATTCTCAAAATAGACTCTAAAGTATATCAGCTATCTTGCACATCTTAACAAGTGAACATACTATTTGTAAGTAAAAAGATACTGTAAATATGTTAAAGTCACTTGTAATAGTTTCAATCTTTTTGTCAGATGGTGCCAGGTTACATTATTGGGAAGTGAACACTAAAAAATACATTTGCTTATTTAGATGCAGATAAAATTTGAAAATTAAAAAAAAAAAACATATAACTTAACATGAAATGTCTGTACAACAGACTGTCATCCATAAATTTTCATGCAAGGATTTTGAGGAGACAACTCATTTTTATCAAGTGAAAACAATTACATATTTGAGCCCTTATCAAAACTCTTACACAAACTTACTTTCAGCATCTTGCACATGAAAGCATGAATAAATTTAACCTGATAATTTTGACCTTCGGATTCCTAAATTCTAATGTGAAGGTACTCAGCATTTCCTTCCCTTGCCTCCATATGCAGCCATTATTATCACATTATGCCAATGTTATTTCTATAAACTCATCTCACCATGAGAAACAGTGCCTCCTTGTTCATAAGAATGTAAGTGGATATTTCTATCCTTGCGTTCTTGTATTTTCAGTGCTTGTTTTTCACATACATCAGGGCAGGGATGTTCATGTCTGATCCTGTAATATGCTACACATTGACATTATTCAATGTGTTGGGAACTTGGGAGCTATAAATATCTACAAAAAATTTTAGTAAACTATATTCACATGTAAGATGTACTTATTAAAATATATATTTAAGTCTCTGGTTTATCTTCTCCTGGGACTGAAAGCAGTAACATCCTGTTACTATGGTATCTCATTTCAAAGGGTTCTATCATCATAGAAACAAACACATACTAACTAGAGTTGAAAGTTCAGTGCTATTTGGTTAAGTAAAAGGATGAAATGGCTTAAAGCAATAAAGAAGGTTAGATTTGTCTTTCAGCCTTTTTTTTAACCACCTGTTCTTAACTCTTAGCCACTCTCAAGCTATCAGTTCTATCACAATGGTAGTAATTATGCAATTATTCTTCTGGGTTGCAAACCTGCTGTGAAGTGCCATGGGGAGCTAGGAAGTATAGTTATTATTGAGTATGCATCCTTTTTCTCATATATGGTTTTACATTCAACAGGTAAGTCTTCGATCCTCTCATTTGATTTTGTCTAAATGAATACTTTCCTTTATGAGAGTTGGATAATGCCTTGGTTTCAGATGCTTAGAAGCAGAATTTGAGATGGAGATTTATGTACAAGTTATTTATTTAGATAGTGTTCTCTGTGAGAACACAACAGGAGGGAAAAAAAAGGAAATTATGGTTTTTACCTGAAGTTTAGACTTTTACCTGAAGTTCAGCCTGATTTTACAAAGAGCTCAGGAGTATTAATTACCTCACAAAGTTTTCCCATCATGAGATGTTTTCCAATCTATTATCAATCATTCATTCACCATGCATAGCTGAAGGAGACGGGAGACACATGACCTGTTAGGCATTTCTGTCTTTCCAGAGCCAATCTCTAGAGGCGGGTGCAGCTGGAACAGTAGCAGCTAATCCTCACAGAACCTGGGGCACAGGCAGACAGGTCCATTAAAGGTCATCTGGGTGCACCTGTTAGTCCACAACACATGGATTCCAGCATTTCATTTCATGTTATTATAACCTAGTGGAATCTTTATTTCTGAGATTGGCAGCAATCAGCATAATGAAGGTCCAGGATTCAGCCCCAAACACCATTACTGATGCTGTGAAGCTGGCATCCACAGCAGGGATCAAGCAGGAATACAATATAAGATTTTGGTCTTTGTGAAAACAACATGTGCTCATGTGTATCAGGACCCCAGCAGGAGATTTATTCTAGGGACCCAGAGCAGATGGTACAGTTGCCAATTGACCTTTATGGAACATTGTTCACTGCTTGACTTTACTGAAATAAAGAGACAGGAAAAAAAAATCAGCTTTCCATTCTCAAGGATCTATTTAAGCCACCAATGTATTTGTTCTGTAATCATACGTAAACACTGAAGCAATTCATATTTTCCTCAAAACTATTCCTTAGGAGAATGAAATCTGTGGTCGATAATATTAAGCTTATCAGATAAAATACAGGATTTTCAGTTAAATTTTATTTTCAGATGAACAATGAATATTTTCTTAGTACAAATTTTCCTATGCAATATTTGGGACATGCTTGTACTAAAACTTACCTGTTGTTTATCTGAAATTCAAATTTAAGTGGGAATCTGTAATTTATCTGCTAAGTCTGGCAACCCTAGACAATAGCCAGAGAACTTTTGTTTATAGTACTACGGTGTCTTACAATTTCAAACAAGGAAATTTTTATCATCAGTCCTCTATTTTTTAATTATCTATATATAAACTAAAGACAAAGTTATTACTCCAAAGAAGTAAGAGGAAATCATCAAAATAGAATATAGTTAAGAGCTTGAATTGTTAACTTCTGCCAACCTATTAGTAACATCAAATGTTAAACATATAGTTTCTCACAGGTATACACGTGAACATGCACACAATTTTTCATCCTCATTAAGTTTTAAAAGCTACTGCTTGGTGGAGTTACAGTATCAATTTATAAATGATAATATAAAAAGAAAAATCTCAGCTCCCCTGTAGTGCCAGTTGAAAATACACTGCATCGCCTTCACTGCTGAGCAGAGCAGTGCTGAGCTACTTGCTATAATATTGCTTAGAATTGGAGACATCCATCACACTGAGGAACCCCACCAGCTGGAAGGAAAGGGAAGTTTCTTTAAATGCGATCTCCCTCTAGGAATGGAAAAAAAGAGTCAGTTTTTTCTTGTCCACCCTTTCTTTTCCTTTTCATTTCCGTATTATTGTTCGAGAATATGTATCACAGCAGTTATTCTCTTTTCTGCTCACACATACCATTAACAAGCTCAAGTGTTTGGGTCTGTTTCCTATATGCAGTCCCAGTTTGCTTTGGTTGTCTTTAAGGAAAAATCCCCAAGGAAAAAAAAAAAAAGTAAAGAAAAACAAGAGAAAAATAATCTTGAACAATTGAAAATTATTAAATAATAATTAAATTATTAAATAATAAAACTTCTAGCAAGCTAAATGCAGACTGATTTCATTTTAAGAGAGAATAGTTGGGACTTTTTCTTTTTTTTTAAATAGACTTCTATGCCTGAGCTCTACTAGCTCATCCAGTTTGAATTTTATTTCAAAAATTATTTGAATTAATCCAAAGTTTAGAAATCTTGGGGCTTAGGTCAATAAAAATAGATATTAAAAGCTCAATAATCTATTTACAACACTGGGTATTAACCAGGCATTTACTAAAATGTTTGGTTTGGTCTTTTCGTCCGTTTGCTTAGTTGCTTGCTTACTACCTTTTTTTTTTTTTTCAAACCTTTGGCCTCCTGGACTCCAAAGTTATACAAGTAAATTGAAGGAAACCTAACATAAATAACTGAAGTGGTAGAAATACAATCTTACAGTAATGGGGGTATCTAATATAAAAATAGCCTTGTATACTCTATTATGGGGCAGTAAAACGGAGTTCTAAGAGATAAGCCATATCACAACATCACTTCATGGTGACTGTGGGAGCATATAACAAACAACCCTAGGCATCATCACATCATCTGTAATGCTCCCTCACAACCTTTCCAAGAAGCAGCTCTTTGAAAAGAGAAATTGTTAAACTAGTGGTAGGGAAAATAATTCTCCAAAGCCTGAACTGACGAATTTGAGACTACGAAAGCAGAGTCCAGGTGAGTCCTGATTTTTTTTTAATATGAAATTTATCATCAAATTGGTTTCCATACAACACCCAGTGCTCATCCCAACAGGTGCCCTCCTCAGTGCCCATCACCCACTTTCCCCTCCCTCCCATGCCCCATCAACCCTCAGTTTATTCTCAGTTTTTAAGAGTCTCTTATGGTTTGGCTCCCTGTCTCTCTAACTTTTTTTTTTCCCTTCCCTTCCCCCATGGTCTTCTGTTAAGTTTCTCAGGATCCACATAAGAGTGAAAACATCAATGGCTTTTGACCCCAAGGTATATCTGTCCCTAGTTCTTTCTCTCTTTAAACTCAGCAGGGGATGCACCAACTAGGTACTGGGAGTATCGTCTTAGCCAAAGAAGATCGAATCACAGAAGCTGATGCTCTCAAATGGACTATAATGAGAAGAAATGGTAAAATACAGGAAAAGTTTGGTTGTTATAAAATGAAAGAAGGCATAAAATACAAATATGATAAAAATGCAAGGAAAAACAGAACTAAATGGCTCAGACAGAAAAATATTTTTGATGAGCATAATAAATAATATGGAGGGGAAGAGAGAACACACTGGAAATACAAGGCTGTTATGAACAATTGTAAAGAAGAAATAGCTGAAATCATGGGATGTAATACTTATTGTAGATAACTAATGGCAACTCCCACCTTCACAACAAAATCACCAATATGTGCTCATACCAGTAAACTGGATTCTGCTAAAGAATACATCACTGGCCTGGAAGGAATTCAATCAGACATTATTAGAAAGGTAAAGAAAGATAGGAAAATAAGGGGGAAAAAGTTAGTTTTGGAAAGTAGATGCAAAAATGTCAAAAACTATTATAATATCAGAGATACAGGAGAGAGTAAAGGAAAATTGCAGAAGGACCACTAGTTCCACTTATATGAGGTATCGAAAATAGTCGAACACACAGAAACAGAGACTAGAATGGTTGAGAGGAGGGAGAGTAGAGAGTTGACGTTCCACAAAGTTTCAGTTGTGCAGGATCAGCAAACGCTAGAGATCGACTACACAGCATTGTACTTGTAGTTAACAATATTCTACTGTGTACTTAAAATTTTGTTGAGGTAGGTTCTCATGTTATGTGTTATTATCAAAGTTAAAAAAAAAGAATTGCAGAATAATTTCAAGGTAATTTTAGGGTTGTCTAAGCATAAGTAAAAATGTGATATGTCAAAATAAAAGAAATTATGACGTAATTAAAAGGATACAAAGGAAAAGGAAAATCTAAACACATTATAGAGAAATTATGTTGCATCAGAATACAAAAAAAAATGCTATAGTTTCCATAGAGAAATTATATCCACAAAGCAACAAGATACATACTGGCATCACATTTGTTAATAGCAACATTCAAAGGTCAAGAAAATGGTTTAATGTTTTCAGAAATGGAAGGAAAAATGGTTCTAACAAGATGTTATAACCAGCAAAATGCTATGAAAATATCCTTGAAAAACGAAAATTATCTTCAACATTGAAGACTTCAAAATGTTTACCACACAAAGGTCATCTTTGAAAACACCCTTGAAATATATACCTGAACTAAATAGTGATTCTTTTCTCTCAGTGCCACGCTTGCTCTTTTGCAGTCTGCTCTGTATTGCCAGGGTGAGAAGTTAGCAGACTACATTTTCCAGACTTCCCTGCCCGGCTCCTGGTTTGTTGCTCACTCACGCGGCTTGGTTACAAACACAGTGACAATGCTGAGTGCCTCAGCAGCTTCTGAAGCTTAGACCTCTAGGCAACTCAGTAATATAATTTTCCTAAAGTAGTCATTTTTTCCTGCAATTACTTCAGATACTTGCTTCGTTATTCCCCGTCTGTACTTTGATCACATTGACACCTAATTTCCAGTCTTCAATTCATCTTTTAAGCACCATAATAGGTTTCTGCTTTTCTGATTGGGCACAGCCTGAAACAATGTTTCAACAAATGCATGGAAAGCAAAGAGGATAATAACTACTTGTGGTCTAAACAAACAATAACGAAATTATCTGTATCTTTATATCCTGAGAATTAGTATTCTAGAAAAGTACTAAAATCTAAGAGAAATAAGAAGGAAAAGACCCGAGGGCATTAAAAGCATTTTAATTTGTCTGCCTGAAGGTAGTACAAAAGGGAGATAGAGCTATTTATGAAAAGGAGAGGATAAGCCCAAGTATAAGTAGTATATAATAGGTGTAGCCACTAGAGGAATAAAATATAATGTTTAACATGCAAATCAGCATAAAAATTGACGTGTAAAGTGGAAGATGAGAAAAGAGGAAAGAAAAATGTATAGGTTGATTAGTGGAAGGTATGATGTATAATGGCACAATTAAGTTCTAATATAGTAATTATTTTTGGAAATATAACTGATAAATTACAAATCAAGGATAGACTCTCAGATTTTTGAAAATCTTGTGATAATCTGGCAAACAGAGATATGGGGCTATAACTATGAAAAATCAGTTTAGCCAGACCAAAAAAAAAAAGTCACTTATCCCAAAGAAACACACTTAAATATATCTTTAAAACTTTAAAATAATAGGGTCAAATACATAAGTTTTAAACATCTATGAATCAAGAAAAAAATGTTATAGGTCAACACATAAAATATGGGATGATACAGGGTATCTGAATAACATAATTAAAAAACTGAACTTACTTATGATTGATATGTAGAGATACAACTTTAATGTATTGTCCTCTGCACTTACAAATGCAATGAATGCAATGTTTCTGGATATATAACTATTTAAATATGAAGAATATATGTATGAAGGCAATTTTTACATATGGTTAAAAATTTTTGGAGGAGAATATAAAGATATACAGTCTTCATTTTATGGCATGAATTAACATAGTAAAGATGCCAGGTCTTCTCAAAGCGATCTAGAAATACAATTCCATTTTAATTAAACATCTAAAGGATTTTGAAATAAATAAATTTTACAAATGGATTCTTAAGACAGAGTTCACAAATATCTATGGAGATGTTGGCGTAAAACAATGAAGTAGAGGGCGCCTGTGTGGTTCAGTTGGTGAAGTGTACAACTTCAGCTCAGATCACGCTCTCACGGTTCTTGGTTCAAGCCCCACGTTAGCTCTGTGCTGACAGCTCAGAGCCTGGAGCCTGCTTCAGATTCTGTGTCTCCGTCTCTCTCTGCTTCTCCCTCATGCACCCTCTGTCTCTCTCTCTCTCTCAGAAGGTAAACAAACGTTAAAAAAATGAGGTAGAGACTGTCTCTTCAACAAATGGTGTTGAGAATACTGGACAGCAACATGCAGAAAAATGACACTGGACTACTTTCTTACACCACGTACAAAAATAAATTCAAAATAGATGAAAGACCTAAAGGTGAGACAAGAAACTATCAAACTCCTAGAAGAGAACACAGGCAGCAACCTTTTTGACATCAGCTGTAGCACCTTTTTACTAGACGCGTCTCTGGAAGCAAGGAAAACAAAAGCAAAAATGAACAATCAGGACTTCATTAAGATAAAATCTTCTGCACACCCAAGGAAACAAGCAACAAAACTAAAAGGTAGCCTATGGAAAGGGAGAAGATATTTGCAAATGACATATCTGACAAAGGGTTAGTATCCAAAATCGATACAGAATTTATCAGACTCAGGAACCAAAAAACAAATTAATCCAGTGAAGAAATGGGTGGAAGACATGAACAGACATTTTTCCAAAGAAGACATTCAGATGGCTAAAAGACACATGAAAAGATGCTCAACATCACTCCTCATCAGGGAAATACAAATCAAAACCACAGTGAGATACCACCTCACACCTATCAGAATGGCTAAAATTAACATGGGAAACAATAGATATTGGCGAGGATGTGGAGAAAGGGAAACCCTCTTACACTGTTGGTGGAAATGCAAACTGGTGCAGCCACCCTGGAAAACAGTATGGAGGTTCCTCAAAAAGTTAAAAATAGAACCACCCTACAACTGCCTGACTAGGTATTTCCCCAAAGGATAAAAAAATGCAGATTTGCAGGGGCACATGAACCTTAATGTTTATAGCAGCATTATCAACAATAGCCAAACTATGGAAAGAGCCCAAATGTCCACTGACTGATGAATGGACAAAAAGGTTGTGGGAATATTACTCAGCTATCAAAAGGAATGAAATCTTGCCATTCACAATGACATGGGTGAAGCTAGAGAGTATAATGGTAAGCCAAATAAGTCAGTCAGAGAAAGACAAATACCATAAGATTTCACTTATATGTGGAATTTAAGAAGCAAAACAGATGAACATAGATTAAGGAGAAAAAAAGGAGAAGAAAGCAAACCATAAGAGACTCTTAATTACAGGGAACAAACTGAGGGTTGCTGGAAGGGAGATGGGATAAATGGGTGATGGGTGCTAAGGAGGGCACTTGTTGGGATGAGAACTGGGGGTTGTATGTAAGTGATAAATCACTAGGGGCCCCTGGTGGCTCAGTTGGTCAAGCGTCCAACTCATGTTTCATCTCAGGTCATGATCTCATGGTTCATGAGTTCGAGCTCTGCATTGGGCTCTGTGCTGACATCTCAGAGCCTGCTTAGGATTTTCTCTCTCCTTCTCTCTCTCTGCCCCTCCTCCACTCGCCCCTCTTCTCTTTCCCTCAAAATAAATAATAAACTTAAAAAAATAAAATAAATAAGTGATGAATCATAAAATTCTACTCCTGAAACCAATTTTACCATACGTGTTAACTAACTAGAATTTAAATACAATTTTGAAAGAAAAAAAAGAAAAAAAAATGAAGTAGAAAGACTTGTTTGATGAAACACACTGCCAAGACACAGTAATAAAAGTAAGCAAATAAACAACCAAATGAAGGAATGAACGAATGAATGAACAAATACAGGCAGACAGATGACACTAGGAAAGAAATAGAAAAGAGACATCAGAGCACAACTGAGTGTCCAGCAACAGTCATATCTATGTATGAGAAAACAATATGTGGTTAAGAAAGCATTGCAAATCAGTGTGAATATTATTGTTTTAAAACTGGCCCATTACATGGACTAAAATAAAGGACTTTTTATACCTTGTACAAATGTGTCCTCCAGGTGGAAAGAAGACTAAAAATAGGAAAGACAAGTTTAAAATATAGTAGAAGAAAACAGAAAAATATCTTTGTCACATTCAGGTGAATAGTTCTAAAAGAAACCCAAAGTACAAGTCATAAAACTCTACAGATTTGAATTCATTAACATTAATTATATCTGCTTCATGTGGAATATTATAGATGGTGTTAATAAGTAAGTCACATTCTGGAGAAGATGCATATAAAATCTTAAACCTACAAGGCAATATAGGTACTTCTACAGATTAAAAATATGGAAACCAGGGGGCGCCTGGGTGGCTCAGTTGGCTAAGCGTCCGACTTCGGCTCAGGTCACGATCTCACTGTCCGTGGGTTCGAGCCCCGCGTCGGCTCTGTGCTGACGGCTCAGAGCCTGAAGCCTGTTTCAGATTCTGTGTCTCCCTCTCTCTGACCCTCCCCCGTTCATGCTCTGTCTCTCTCTGTCTCAAAAATAAATAAACGTTAAAAAAAATTTAAAAAAAATATGGAAACCTGATACCAAAAACAATTTGTTTTGATCTTTGGCTTTGATTTTGTTTTTAGATTTTTCATCAATGCAATTATTTATGTAAATCTACACATACATACATACATACATATCCTGCACACACATATATAAATGTTAATTGAGAGGCTTAACTTCACTAGCATCCAGGAAAAATGTAATTTTAATCAACCGTAAGATCCAGTTAATATACAAAAGATTGCCTAAATGTAAAAGTAAGTGTATATCAATGTCTGGGGGCATATGGAGACTCATGTCTTCCTTGAACTCATATGGCCAATCTAGGAACCAATCTGGTAGTGAAATTAAAAATGTTCATTCCTGAGGAGCCTGAATGGCTTAGTCAGTTGAGTATCTGATTCTTGACTTTGGCGTGGGTCGGGATCCCAGGGTTGTAATCCCAGGGTCCTCAGTCAGGCTCTGTGCTGAGTGCAGAACCTGATTGGGATTCTCTGTCTCTCTCCCTCTGCCCCTCTCCCCAGCTCATGTGCTCTTTCACCCTAAGATAAAAATAATAATAATAAAATAAAAATTGCTCATTCCCTATGAGATAACAATTCTTCTACTTGGTACTTCTACTTGTTATGTACTGCAGCAAAGTTCTCACACAGGTCCCCAGACAGATGCACACCTGGGTGTTCATTGAAGCTTTATTTATGGTAGCAGTGAGATAGTGGCAACCCAGATATCATCAAGGAAATAAAATAAGTATCAAATTGAATGTAATTTCTATCACAATAACATTAACACAAATTAAAACAGATATATACCAAACCACTACTACTTACATTTTTCAATGATAACCTACCACATCATATAAACACATTAGAATAGGCATCTATGGAAAGTTTCTAGACTGGAAGAGGTGATAGGAAGAAGCAAAAACTAAAGACTAAAATAGGTAACTGTGGTGCCTTTCATAGATAAAAAAAAAGTGTTTAAATGAGGTGTATGATGAACTCAACACTAAAATAAATATTAGCACACAATTGTTTCATTAAAAATGTGTGTAAGCTTTATATTATGATTTAGAATCATTATAATTAATTTCCCCAGCTTTTCTTACTGTTTGAATATAAATAAACATAAATAAAATCAATAAAAATTTAGGCAAATGAATTAAAATCCACTTAACCATTCTTCTGTATTTTTTTAGGAAGAGACTACTCTCACGTGGTTTAATTAATATGCATGGGATTTTGATCGTAAGGTTTTAAAATAATTATAGAAAAATTCTGATAATAACATTTGCTTAAGAAGTCATTGAGTGTTAAACTATCAGTGTTAATTTTATAATAAAGCCTATCATATGATTTTACAAATGATTAGAAGATAGTCTACAGATGGTTTATTTTATAAAATGTTAAGCTATCAATGAAATCTAGCAATCTGTTCGAACAGAATAAATGATTTAAAATCCCATTGTACATACATTAAAATTACCTAAAATGACTACTACATACTTATAGAAAAACTCTTTCCTGAAAAGATAAATTTTAAATCATTTTTAAAATAATTCAATGGGGAAAACAGTAGCATGGAAAACAAATTGTTTTGGAAGTGCAGATTCTGACTTTAATTCTTGTGTGTCCTCAGAAATGTCACCCAAATTTTCTGAGTTTCAGATTCTTCATCTGAAGTCCTTATATGTTTGTTTGTTATCTCTTTTGAAAAATAAATTAAAAAGTAATAACAAAATAAAGATGTACAATTCTATTTAGTCCACAGTGGTGTGATATATATATATATATATATATATATATATATATACATACATATACATGTATACATGTACATATATATGTATACATATATATAATCTGCTTTCTTTCAGTTGTTTATTCATTTACTGATCATACAGCATGAATATATCACTATTAACCTACATTTAATCTATTTTTCCTTTTTTTTATTTTTTCTTGAGAGACAGAGTGTGAGAGTGAGTGAGGGAGAGGTGGTGGTGGGGGTAGCGGAGAGAGAGAATCTTAAGCAGGCTCCACACTCAGAGCATGGAGCCGGATGTGGGGCTCGATTCCATGACCCTAGAATCATGATCTGAGCAGAAACCAAGAGTCAGATGCTCAACCAACTAAGAGACTCAGGTACACCTAAATTTAATCTATTCTGATTTCAGTTCTATCTCCCTTAAACTCTTTTCATATTATAACCAAGTAGTTCATTTTATTCCTCTATACATGTTTATTGCTCTCTATCCACCAACAGAGTAAAACTTAATATATTACATGTCAAACAAGGCCCAACAGGACTCAAGACTACTTATCTCTTCAGCTGTATTTCTTAATATTCTTCTCCTTGAGTATTACATGTTTGTGTCTGGCTACCTACACCATATATTAAAATGCACTGGTGCTTTTTCTGATGGTCTTCCTACAGACTTGAATTCATTTTCCATCTATCTCTGCCTTGATAAGAGGTCCATTTCCCTATAAAACATAAATATGTCAACATATATATATGGAAGTCTTTCATGGACCTCTTATTTTGACATTAGTGTCCCAACATTTGTGCTCCCCAAGTTTTACCTCTAACTTCGTACTTAACTAATAATTTAATAAAATGTACATTGCCAATTTATATGTCAACCTCCCCCACTGGGGAGTAATTCTCCAAAGAACAAGGCCATTTATCATCAATCTGTGTATTACCTGTTATAATATAGAATATTAATATATTAATATATAACATATTGCCTATAATACTTAATTTTCATTTAATAATTAATAGATTAGAAATTAACACGGAAAATACATTCAATAAATACAAAGAATTCTGCAGTCTTAAAGTCCAAACTAACTTAATTAAAACTCCATCTTACAGCTTGATTTTCAAAGACGGTATACAATAATACAAAGGAACATTATCCAGTAAGTTGGCTATAACCATGAACAAGCAAGTATTCTTAAGTATGCCCTCCTTTTGAAATGATTTGTATATTCTTTATGCTTTATAAAGTACTTAGAAAAGCATATTTGAAGAAATATGAGATTATCTTAGAGTACAATAATCACTACAATGTATATGTATAAGCATTGTAAAAATATTGATTTGTCTTGGCCATTTTAAACAAAATTGTACTTTCTTCTCTGTCTTATAAAAATTCATGATAAAACATTCGTTTTCTGGCAACGCTGAGCCATCTGTTTTGTTAGATCTTATCGTTGTTTTGCTCTATGCAACAATAATTAAGTATGTTGGCGGTAAGAGAAAGAACAGTTGGATTTCTTTAGAAGATTAACAGTATGAACAGTACAGCTAAGAAGGGAATTTTCTCGCAGATTCCAGAAATATCTCACCTTTACAACTCTATAGCAGAGGAACCTGGAGAACAGCCCACTCTCTCCTACCTACCACCAAATGGCTACAAAATCTTCAATGTATGCAGCACTTTCCAGATTGTCCTTTTTTTTTTTTTAAATTCAGAAACAGGAATGTTTATTACTGTTATGTTACCTTTATCTTGCAGCTGTCATTTCTCTCTCCTTTTTTTCCTGTTATTTCTATGTTTGTATTTTATATCAAAGTCTCCTTTGCTTTCCTTTCTCATTCCCTATAACGCTAGCATTTACTTTTAGGTATGTCTATTTAAAATAACTAAAAATTTGACATGTGACACCAAAGCATGAGTAACAAAAGAAAAAATAGACAAGTACAATATCATCAAGTTAAATGCCTGTGAGCAGCAAAGGAAACATGCAATACAATGAGAAGTCAAAGTACAAAGTGAGAGAAAAATTTGCAAACCATTGGTCTGATAAAGATTTAATATCCAAAATATTTAAGAAACTCCTACAATAGCAAAATAATAGACAACCTGATTAAAAAAGGTCAGAGGGACTGGATAGATACTCTCCAAAGAAGATATACAAATGGCCAATGATACATAAAAGGAACTGAACATCACTAATCATTAGGGAAATGCAAATCAGAACCACAATGAGATATCACCTCACACCTCTTAGGATGGCTGTTGGAAAGAAAGAAGAGGAAAGAGAAAGAAAGAAAGAAAGAAAGAAAGAAAGAAAGAAAGAAAGAGAGAGAGAGAGAGAGAGAGAGAGAGAGAGAGAGAGAGAGAGAGAAAGAAAGAAAGAAAGAAAGAAAGAAAGAAAGAAAGAAAGAAAGAAAAGTAAGAAAGGTAGAGAAAGAAAAGGCAAGGCAAGGAAAAAGAAAAGAAAACAGAAAAGAAAGAAGGAAGGAAGGGAAGAAAGAAAGAAAGGAGAAAGGGAGGGTGGGAAGAAAAAAGGAGAGAAAGAAAAGTGATTGCAAGGATGTGGAGAATAGGGGACCTTTGTACTCTGTTGGTGGGAATGTAAATTTGTGCAGCTACTATGGGTAATGGACATTCTCAAAGATTAAAACTAGAACTACCATATGACTCAGCAATCACATTAACGGGTATATATTCAAAGGAATTGAAAGCAGGAGTTCAAAGAGGTATCTGAACTTCCATGTTCATTGCAGTATTATTCACAATAACCAAGACATGGAAACAACCTAAATGTCTATTGATGGGTAAATTGAATAAAGAAAATGCAGTATATATGTGTGAGTATAAATATAATGAAATATTACTCAGCTTTAAAGAAGAAGTAATTGCTGTCATTTATGACAACATGGATGAACATAGAGGATATTATGCTAAGCCAGAAACAGTAGGATAAATATTACATAATACCGCTCATATGAGGGATCTAAAATACTCAAACTCATAGAAGCAGATAGTAGGTTGCCAAGGCCAGGAGGTAGGGAGAAACAGAGTATTAGTCAAATGGCACAAAATTGCAATTGTAAAAGATAAATGAATCCTAGAGTTTTACTGTACAGCATAGTGCCTATAGTTAACAATACTATAGTATATACACAGAATTTTTCTAAGAGGGTAGATATTATATTAAGTGTTCGTATCACAAAAACTAAAATAATAATAAAGAGGGTGAAAGGAAACTTTTGGAGTGATGGACATGTTTATGACAGACTGTGGTGATGGTTTCACAGGTATATACATATCTACAATCTCATCAAATTGTATACCTTAAATATGTAAGTCTTTTTGTATGTCAGTCATACCTCAATGAAGTAGTTAAAATTTTTTGACATGAATCTTCCAGTTGAATCTCAAATATATACTTCTGTTACTAGAAACATAAATTTCCCTTATTGTTTACTAAGATTACTTATCTGTTCTCAGTCTTAAACATGTAGATTTTCATCTTGGTTTTGATTAGAGAAATAGTAATATTCATACAGAAAATTCTGTCTACATGTCCTAGGAAGTCCTCGAATTTTATAATATTGTATAAGAATCAAATGTAAATGTTTTAATTTGATTATAAATTGTTGAGACTATATATTTCTTTTTTTTTTAATTAATTCAAGAATAGTTAACATACAGTGTTACATTAGTTTCA